>NW_028259145.1:3030303-3333333 GCF_977971745.1 Zootermopsis nevadensis
TGTCCGTCTAATCACAATTATATTTAAAATTTACAAATAAGATAATTAAAATATCATTTTATGTTCCACATCGAATAATCGATTTACATGTGGAACATAAAATGATATTTTAATTATCTTATTTGTAAATTTTAAATATAATTGTGATTAGACGGACAAAACCGAATAATTAATTTAATATTTGATTCACAATATGACGCAATTATACTATCTTATTAATTATTTTATATCAACACCATAGGACAGAGGTTAGAAATCTACGACCTGCGACGATATTTAGATACTTCCCTTCATTAGGCTTTGACCTCTCCTACATGTGAATGGTTGTCAACCTGCAGCCCTCTGCAAGATGAACCTGATATCAACAAACATGCTACGTCAGTGGCATTAGCTTTTGGCAGCAAATGTCTTAGTGAGAAATTGTAGAGATGACTGACAGTTGAATGGATGTCTGCGAATCGCATAAGAATTTAAACCCAGTATTGAAAGATTACGTGGTGGAAAATATGTCGTAGATGAACGATTCTGAGAAATTTGTTGAGTGATATGTGAACGTGTTCACAACAGTAGGCCTCATTTTTTTAGCATTTAAAAACATTTCTTAGTTTTTCGGTGAATTGTCCTTCATAACTTTGTGGGCCGCGAATTCATGTGGCCGGAGGTCTGGAAGAGGCTGACAACCCTACAATAGATGAAGTAGGGCCGATAGAAATTGCACAAATATAACCTACAGCATGGATAAACGTGTGGAACTCTGGGCAATAACTCTTAGCGTTTAGTGTCCACTTACACAAAATTTGTTCTGTTTTAATGGCGCATTGGAGAAATGTAAGGACAATCGGCCAAACGACCGATTCCCCACTCTGTCACATTTTCTGTTTCATTGCATGCAATTGTATTGCAGGATGTATATTTAGGGGTATTATTATTATTACTGCTACTATTGCAATTACCAGTTTTGTGGGAAGTCTTTGCTTAGGCGTATGTAAAGATTCTGTGCTGATATTTTGTGCAATAACACCAAAAGATTCGCATCGTCTCCATGTTTGTAATTTTTTTACTTACAAACAATATTTCACACATGTTTGTTGCTATGTTTCGGATCTGTCTCCATCCCAAATTTTTATATGCCAATTTCTAATGGTTCGTTAGTTATCTCTATCAAACAGAAAGCTAAATTGTGTCAGTAAACCGCCATCTTGCTGCTTTAAATTTTACATAAAACTGACCTTAACAAAAGCTGCATATTTTAATCATTATAATCTGTGGCTCTAAAGTCCTGGACGGACATTGGCCTCCTCACACAAGGGGGGGGGGACTTGATCTCTTTGTACATTTTGTAGGGCTCCTTGGACGAGTGACCAGCCCGTCGCACGGCCTTTGCCTCATAACACAGAAAGGCGTAGACAAACATCTGTGTCTTGAGTGGGATTCGAACCCACGGTCTCTGTCGAAGCGAACAAGGCCCACGCCTCAGAACGCGCCACCGCTGTGACCGGCTTAATTATCCCTCGATGCACGTATTTTCAGGACCGTGTATCAAGTGGCGGTTAATTAAGCACACGTCACGTGGGGTCTATTTAATACACGAATAGGAATTATGAGGTCGATGGCAGAAACAGAAATGTCGCTTTGCTGCTCGTCGAGAAGAGCGTAGGTCGATATAAATTATGTTTCACTTACGCACTTCTTTTATTTTTTATTTAGTGTTCTGTCTGACGACAGGTCCGTATGAACAGGATCCTTCCATCCTTTTCTCGGACTGGGACCTGTTCATATACGTTCTTGGCAGATGATCCAGAAGTGCTTTGCCATTGCCTTCTTCTGTGTGTGAATGCCACGGAGAAACCGGGGAAGCCCCCGGAGGAAAACTCCGTGTTGCCTAGACCACGGCCTTGCCCAACACAAGTTATAAATTCGGGCACCGCCGGGAATCGAACCCGAGACCCCAGGATTACAAGGCCAGCGTTCTAACCGCTAGACCACCTCATCTTATTATTATTTAGTGTTCTGTCTGACGACAGGTCCATATGAACAGGATCCGTCCATCCTTTTCTCGGACTGGGACCTGTTCATATACGTTCTTGGCAGATGATCCAGAAGTGGTTTGCCATTGCCTTCTTCTGTGTGTGAATGCCACGGAGAAACCGGGGAAGCCCACGGAGGAAAACTCCGTGTTGCCTAGACCACGGCCTTGCCCAACACAAGTTATAAATTCGGGCACCGCCGGGAATCGAACCTGAGACCCCAGGATTACAAGGCCAGCGTTCTAACCGCTAGACCACCGTGGCTCCAACGCACTTCTTTACAGCAACAAAAATTACTCTCAGTGCAATTATTAAATAATCTATTAAATGTGCATACTCGGTCAGAGTCGTTCTTTCCCTGTGCCTCTGAAGTTCTTCAAGCAGGTGAGGTTTCAAAACCGTTTTCTCACAGTTGGTCTCCGCCTACAGAGGACAACACAAGACAGGAAGACGAACAGACTTCCATGTCTTAAGCGGGACTTGAACCCGCAATCTTAGTATTCAAGCGTTGGGAATTCACACCCTAGACTACGCGGCAGCTGTGAACGACATCCGACCCCCTTATTAGAGAGTAATAAGCAAGTAAAATACTGGCACACAGCCAAAATACTGTGCAGTCCAACAACTCAGAAGTTATCGACAGAAAGTAGTCTTCCCCAGACGGATTACGAAAATTCAACTGATCTGCACATGACGTCATACTTTGAACGTAATGACCAATTTTAATTATTTCATAACGTACTGAATGCCTATCGAAGCAAACTTGTTATTCGTCTTTATTCAGGAAAGCAAAATATCAGTTTACGCAGTCATTTCAGATAAATTAAAAATAAATAATCCGTGTTTAAAAATGAGAATCATACGAAACCACATATAACAGAATGTGGATTTACTGATTCTTGAAGCAGCTTTAACGGTTTAAGGTTAGGAAGAAGGAAAGATAATCCATACCGGAGTACACAGTGTTTCATCAAGCATTCTTTGTCCTTTAGCGTAGTGAACCGTCCAGGATGTTAATAAAGTATAAGTTGAACTTCTCCTGCTACCCATCTCTTCAAAGCACACTGAAAACTATTTAAGTTACTGACCGTCATTTTATAAATAAGTACAGTCTTCACAACCGTTCCGGTGCATTTGAGATCTTCCTAAATTGAGTGACTCTGCGATGAACGAATTACACATCGGCTTCTAGGTTACTAGCGTATTCTGGTGCAATGGCATTAACGTCCCCACTAAACCGTTTTTCTGAAGCACTCTATTCTCTTAGTTCATTACATTTTGTTTTCAGCCAGAAAACCTTTATCAGGGTTCAATAAAAAGTCGTTCCACATTCACTGATGCTTACATTTTGTCACGAATATCAATAACCAATCGATATCACAGCACTTACAGTTCAGACTTTATTACAAGGGGGAGTACCTGACAACTACACCGAAACAAGTCTCTCTCTCTCTCTCTCATTCAGCAGAAATTAAAATTTTCACCAAATTATCGTCGCGTATGTAAACGCACGCTGGCCTTGTAATCCTGGGGTCTCGGGTTCGATTCCCGGCGGTGCCCGAATTTATAACTTGTGTTGGGCAAGGCCGTGGTCTAGGCAACACGGAGTTTTCCTCCGTGGCATCCCAACAATTACTCCATTCACACACAGAAGAAGGCAATGGCAAACCACTTCTGGATCATCTGCCAAGAACGTATATGAACAGGTCCCAGTCCGAGAAAAGAATGGAAGGATCCTGTTCATATGGACCTGTCGTCAGACAGAACACTAAATAAATAATAAAAATACTTATAAACGCATACGTCATAGGCCTGCCTACGTCCGCGGAACACGTTTTGACAAACACTGAACTCGACATTAAATTAAAGTCGCCGCTGACTATTCCATATGACTCATCTCTGACAGGATTAATAAAACTGTCTGCAGTTTATTAAACTCTACTCCATTCTACAGAGTCCTTCAAGCATCTCCATTTATGAACTTGATTCTCTTTAATTTATATTACAGTAAATTTACTTCAGGGTCTGATTGAAATGTGACGTCTATTTTTAGAACCCTCTGACAGATTCTGATGAAACTAATATATGAGTACTATCATGCGAGAGTTAAAATCGTCATAAATTCCACACCAGTTGAGGGTTTAAATGCATTTTGAGTGAGCTTCACTGGGTGTTCACAGGAGAGAAAACTTTACAGTAGACTAAACACGTGTTAGCTACGCCATAATGGCATATCTAATACATGTGAATGAAACTCGGGGATTTCGCGAAAATAAATAATAACGAACTTGAATACAGACCAGGTAGGAAAATATTTTCCATTAAACACATATTTCTTCCCAGTTTCCGTATTTAAACGCGTTCAGTTAATTAAAGTTAGTCTCAAGATGGCTGTCTTCTGGGTTATTACGCCGTGTAGTCTGGTAGAATTAAACTACCAGTCTACACGGCGCAACATCCCAGAACACAGCCATCTTGAGACTCACTGTCTTGAAAAACCTCAAATTCTAGAAAAAGGCAGTTTTATATTAATTTTTAGCCTCGAGGACCGGGTTCTTTTATCATTAATTAAAGACTACATTATGTTTTTGGAGAGACTGTACACGCCTCCTAGAGCCTTGCTGTCAGAGAATGACTCCTTCAACACTTGAGTTTGGAAGACGGGGACCAGTGAAATGGCCCCAAGATCCCATGACATTACATCTCTCGACATTTACGTGTGAGACCCATCTGAAAGTTGAAATGTACACAGTGACGAGCAATTTCCAATAACAAACTGCCTACTGAATAAAAGTTTCGGAACATTCCTTTCTTTATAGAGAGCTGTGTCTCTTGAATTCAAAATATTTTATGTTAAAGTTTAAATTGGAAGCTATCCCAGAACGTTCAGTGACAAGACTGTCTCGTAGCTAATCGTACTGTAAAATGCAGGGGTATCCAAACTTTTTCCAGATCTGCAGGTACATTCACAATTTCTTATCGATTCGGTGGCCGGAATTTCAGATTATTTATTGGCATATAATGGGAATTTATTCAAATAAGTTAAGATTGTCAACAGGTTTTCATATTACACAAAAATATTCTCAAAATCTGCCAGTCAGACATTTGTACTAATTTTGCGCAAATACGGTGGTCTAGCGGTTAGAACGCTGGCCTTGTAATCCTGGGGTCTCGGGTTCGATTCCCGGCGGTGCCCGAATTTATAACTTGTGTTGGGCAAGGCCGTGGTCTAGGCAACACGGAGTTTTCCTCCGTGGCTTCCCAACAATTACTCCATTCACACACAGAAGAAGGCAATGGCAAACTACTTCTGGATCATCTGCCAAGAACGTATATGAACAGGTCCCAGTCCGAGAAAAGGATGGAAGGACCCTGTTCATATGGATCTGTCGTCAGACAGAACACTAAATAATAATAAGATGAGGTGGTCTAGCTGTTAGAATGCTGGCCTTGTAATCCTGGGGTCTCGGGTTCGATTCCCGGCGGTGCCCGAATTTATAACTTGTGTTGGGCAAGGCAACACGGAGTTTTCCTCCGTGGCATCCCAACAATTACTCCATTCACACACAGAAGAAGGCAATGGCAAAGCACTTCTGGATCATCTGCCAAGAACGTATATGAACAGGTCCCAGTCCGAGAAAAGGATGGAAGGATCCTGTTCATATGGACCTGTCGTCAGACAGAACACTAAATAATAATAAGATGAGGTGGTCTAGCGGTTAGAACGCTGGCCTTGTAATCCTGGGGTCTCGGGTTCGATTCCCGGCGGTGGAAAACAAACTTTTTTTAAACACAGGAAAAAAATTCTGCTTCTGGGCGAGCGAGAAGTTACTGCCAACATAAGAATCTCTTTTTCGTGTTCCGCGGGCTATGGCGAAATTACTGAGAGGACGCTGTTTCAATTACGACGGGGAAGAATGTAGAATTTGGACGTGAAGTTAAAGATGAACAGTGGGAATACGAGGTTGTCTCGCGTGTCTGAAACTTTCGCCTGGAGATGGTTAATCACAAAAAGAAAAGAAGAATTGCTTGGTAGGGAGGATAACAAACTAAAATAATTTTCTAACAAGATCTTTGACCTGAGAGGGAGAGATGAATGAAATCTTTCATGAAGAATCTTCCAGCCTTGTTACTTGCGTACTGTCCACAGATCACGAGAAAAACCTTGCTTGATGAAGTCGTTTCTGGTCGGTGCGGGGGGAATGTTTACTGCCTGGTGGACTAGAGGGCTGCTATTGGTGGGAAGTGTGATACGTCAGAGTTTTACGCTACTACACAGACTGAAAACATCAAGCAGTTAAGAGTAGCGTGTAGTGAGCGCACCTCTAATATGTTCTGTGGGTGTTGCGATAATATTCTAGATTAAATCGCTGTGCCTCTATGAGGTAAACTTAAAGCTGTACCCATTAGAACACGTGAAAGATTGTTCTCTGTTGTTCGTTCAGTGGTTGTGGAACGAATGCTTTTAGGATGGATCGTCACTCACCGCGAAATCTTGCTCATGCGCGTATATCGAATTCCTAGCAGGGATTTTCTCCTGGTCTGTGAACTGTAGTTTGTAACTTCTGGCAGGCAATGAATATCAGATGAAGGGAAATAAATCCATGTGGAATTCTGGTAGGGATATTCTCGAAGAAGTCAGCTTGTAAACCAAAAGGGGAAGGAAAATGTTAGAGTACATTTCAGAAAATATTGATCTCAACTGTAATTTATGCCTTCAATATTGCTGTCATTTGCAGGGAATTTAACGTTATTGTTTCGTGTCACTTGGTTTCTTTTAATGTACACGCTGAATGGCGTCGGATTACACGCTTACAAATGATGAATCTGTAAAATAGGAAGGAAGAGATTGTGAGCTGTACAAGACAGCCAGTCTCAGAGAAGAGATTTGAACCGGGACCTACGTTAAAAGAAGCTGGAGTATCATAACTCTGTGCGCAAGACGGAGAGCTACTGAATGTTAATACATGTGTCACATATCGGTAACTCCTTATTTTAAAGGGTTAATAAATTACCTAGTGACGTCTCTTCGTCTTTTACGGGACAGCGTAAAGGTCAATTGAAATACATTATTTAAAGTCGCATATTACTGCTGTGTAATTCAAAGGTTGTGACATTTGCGCAGTCATTTAAGTACAGGGTGATAGAAAAGTCACGCAACCCATGTTAAGATATGTATTGGTCACTGAAATTCACTAAAATTCGATTCGATTAATAAACAAATCTTTCTCTGTGACTAGGCAAGAGCCCTCTGCTCCCCGCCCGTCATTCCGTCAAATGAGTGTTCATTGCCTTACGTAACTTTCCAGAATTAATTGGACAAATTTCTCGATCTTCCTGTGTCAAATAAATCGACAATATCTCGTCTGGTGAAAAGTTTCTGTGACACAGAAACCGCCCCGGCCGACCTTTGGTTTTAACCGACAATAGTTTAGACCAGTGGTATTCAACCTTTTTTGTTCGCGTACCCCCAGATATAATTTCTCTTCAACTTTGTACCCCAAAAGTTGTTGGTGTATAATTCAAGTTATACATAGTATATAATCTACATCTAAATAAATTAAATAAATTACATTACTGATTATTCAGTGTTTATAATAAAATAATATATTATTTTTAAATTTCACGTACCCCCTAAGATGTCTTCGCGTACCCCCAGATATCATTTCTCTTCAACTTTGTACCCCAAAAGTTGTTGGTGTATAATTCAAGTTATACATAGTATATAATCTACATCTAAATAAATTAAATAAATTACATTACTGATTATTCAGTGTTTATCATAAAATAATATATATTTTTTTAAATTTCTCGTACCCCCTAAGATGTCTTCGCGTACCCCAGGTTGAATACTACTGGTTTAGGCGATGTCTGTCTTAACTTTCTTACGCTCTGGACATATCCAACACTTAACATAACATTGCTTTCTTTCAAACCAGTGCAATTTCGCCAGATAAAACATAGGTTACTCGACTTTTGTATTGCCCTGTATTATCCCGAGCAGTCCTTCGTGGTGATGGAATCATTCCAAAAAAAAAAAATTGTGCAAGCTAGCATGTGCGCCAGCCCTCTGCACCGAGTTGGTTGACGTCGCGATAACATTTTCTCGACTGGGTTATTCGGTGGCTGTGCCGCTAGGACTAGGAAACGCGAAGTGACGCAGTGGTCATGCACAGTTGAAAGGCCATGCCGTACTGCCAACGCAGTCCTCATTGCACTTAGAGGTAACGGGTGTTGTCTCATCTAACATTACGTATTATTTTAGCATTTGCAGTTGAACCATCGTAACATAAGAACCACTTAACCGCCCTTCGCTGTCCAGAAGGGATTATTAATTCCTAGACCCACGTTGGGCCACAGATCGACACTAGGTTGTTGCATACATGAGCGACTTGACATTCTAAATAAAGCCACATGACATGGGAAAATAAGTGACGAAGCGAGAACTGGATTGTAAATGTGTGACCTTACATTCCCACACGCATGCGTACCTCGTCCTTGCGATGTTCAGCGACTCTGTAAGTAAAGTAAAGTAAAGTTTGTCCCACTATACGCCATATAGGCGCTTGGGGTGAGAGGCGTTATAGCTCCTCTCTTCCTTGACCTCGGCACTAGATGGGGGTGAGTGGTCAGCATCACGCCCCGGCCGGCTTTACCCCCGGGAAAGGACCCCAGTACCCATTGTAGAGGAGGCTGGGTGGGCCCCAGAGGCTAGAGGAAAAATCCTCTGTCCCCGTCGGGGATCGAACCCCGGTCGTCCAGCCCGTAGTCACTATACTGACAGAGCTACGCCGGCTCTTGTTCAGCGACTCCGTATAAACTTAAAAAGATCTTTTGCGCGTATTAGCAGGGAACCAACAAACTTTATTGTCCAATTATTCCATAGGCTCTGCTAATATTTGGAAGAGTTTGTCGAGTCGACATTCACAGACTTATCTCTCACTCGGGGTGGAGTCAGCCTGCAGGGTCTCCTTGACACTAGGGTTGATATTGTCCATTGTCATCACTATCTTTATGGGGGGGAGTAGATAAACATTGTATACAGACTTTTAGTCGGAAAATTCCAAATGGTAGAGACCATCTGAGGGACTTAGGCGTGTGTTAGAAACACACGCCTTTTCCGTGGTTCTGTTACCAGTGTAACGTTGCTATACGGCATTACAGATACGTTCAGAGGCAAACAAACACAAGTACTGTTATTTATTCCTAACCTTGTCCCTAATCAATAACAATAACAATTATATTATTCTCTGCAAGGACAACGATTTGGAACGGCGTATCGGTTGGTAATTAATTGCGCACAAAGTGTTACATGTTACAGTTAACAAATGCCGCTTAAGTTCCTTCTGTTAGAACGACTTTGGGTTGGGTGTATATTTACAGGAACAACGCTTTAGTCAACAACTTCACGGGCGACCCATGAGGAAAACATGATTTGCCTGGTAGCAGTGATTTTAGTCAAGTGTTGACAATGCCAGAACGATATCAGCGTATGTTTGTAGGACATACAGTAACATTTCCGCAAGATATTTCAAAAGGCGTGGGAGGAGAATAGAATTTGATGTGACCTTGAAGTATAAAAGCAGGGAATTTTCTGACTGACTGAGAGGCTGTCAACTTTTCTCGGACATAAGAGCTCACTGTGATGTAATCAGATGATACAAATACGGTTTGTCGAGCACATTGACAGAAAAAAGAGATACAAACTGCGATTTTGCGAATTGTAATCCGTAAGATATCGTGAAATGGATCCCATTATTATTGTTTTTGTTATTCCAACATTTTATTACTGTTAGTACGCCAAAATTCTCACTATAGGACACTACGCTTGGCTGCTGTGTAGTCGAACACACCGTGTCTCAACAGTGCAACATGGCAGGTGAGTGCAGTCCCGATGATAAAGTGTTACTGACGCTGATTGGTTGATTTCTTACCACGTGACGATCAGTTCTAAGGCGGAACCTACTGTCACCTTCCAACATGACTGGTTCGTAGTAGGCTTGTCGCTTCGTGAGTTTTTAGGTGTTTGTATCCACCGAAATATTAACATGGATCGAATCCTTACTGAGGATATTGTTTCTGAATCTGTGGCCCAACGACTCGGTAGAACGCGAGTTACAATAAATAAATAAATAAATAAACAACAAAAATAAAAAAAAATATAAAAAAATTGTGCCATCCTTGGGGGGAAAAAAAGGAATTTTAAAATTTGACCTTCTTGCCAAAAGAAAAATCACTGGGTAAAATTGTTGGTAACTTACTTTGTTCTATTTACTTAGCATCATTTATTACATATTTTTATTTGTACACATAAATCTACTTTACATTTGTACATTATAGCTTATTCAGTTTCTATGGGACATATCCTTCATTACTTATAATTGCATATTTATCACGAGTATTGACAGTTCTTCGCGCTGTTTATATTTCCCTTACTTGCAGAATTAAAACAAAATGTTCCATGGAGCTTTTCAACTTGACATCAAAAGTGAATTGGTAAATGCGTTTAAAAGCTTTCGAAAAGAACAGCGTAACGCTCTTAGTTCGCTCATGTTCCGTCACAGATACACAGTTTCAGTCCACCAGTTGCTCACCCATCTGAGTAATATAATTATTGCTCCAATGCGAACCCCCCAGTAAATACACCCATATCTCTGTCAAAAACTCAAATTCAAAACGTAAGTAACCAAATATCACCGAGTGCCCTATCAGCACTGCGTCGTCTTGGATCACGAAATGCCAAGTGTCTTGCCAACCTATTGAAATTCTCACTACAGACTGTTTTTAGTTAATTTCTCTCATGGTATGACGCAACTTATAGCCATGAAATTTTGTGTTACACGTGTTTTCTAACCTCATCGCAAACGCGAGTTTTTCTTATATATTTATTTATTTGAAGAATACAACTCCTCATAACGATATTTCGTCTACAAATACTGAAAGCATTTTTCACCGTCTAGACGCAAATCACCAAACGCTACTGAGTACCCATCAGGTACTCGTACGTGCTCCAAAAGGGGTACACCCTGTACGTTATCATTTTTAATTCAGCCACGCTCGAATTATTAATGCTAGAAGAAGTTCTGAATCGCTCATTATAGGAGACCAGTGGCGGGTTTTGTGAACACGTTAATGAACTTTGTATCTTGTAAAATACGGGTAGTTCCTTGGCCATCCGAGCTTACTGTTAAGATTTCCAAAGAGGACTGTGCTCAACGCAGTTGGTTATTAACCCTTTGAAGCCGAAGATCGTCTGAATATTATTTATGAATTTAGTCCGTACCGCGAAGAAAACACTTCACCTCACCATTACGAAAATCAGCTGGTTAACCCTTTGAAGCCGAAGCTCGTCTTCATAATATTTACGAATCCAGACCGTACCGCGAAGAAAACACTTCACTTAACCATTAGAAGTCGAATCAGGCGGTACCACATAAGATTTAACAAAAGAACATCCCGGTCAAAGCCTTAAAGACCGAGTCAATCTACCAGCGAGAACTGCGTAATGCAGTGGCTATGCGTGGCGACCACTCGGTGGTCCGGCCTACAGTTGATAGATAAACCTATTTCCTGCTGTGGGTATAGTACAGTGCAATATTTCTGAAAAACTGTACCAACGTGCGTAATTTTATTAATAGAATTCGGCGCTTAAACTGCACCAGACGATACATTTCCAAAAACACTTAACGCACTGTGTATTATATATTCTAGCACTGAATTCTCACGTAATGAAAGACGATTAGAGGGAAGAATTCAACCAATGTATTATGGGAGATTGTGTCTTCCTCATTCCGTTATGGTGTACAAAGGCCGAACCAGCATTATCGTAAATCCGTGTTAATATAACCCTGCGAAGTCACGTACATTGAAGATTATTTTACGTCTGTTTAAATTAGTTCTTTTCAAGTGTCGATTCATTGATTGGACAAACATCTCTCAAGGAGTTCTGAAGTTCTGAGACGATTTGCTACTCAGCTTTCCTTGAACTGCTTCCATTTTTTATTAAGAGGGCGAAATAAAACCAACAGATGGAGAATGTGGAACATTTCAAGTACTTGGGAAGCATAGTCACGGCGGACGCCCTATGCACCAAGGAAGTAAAAGCAAGGATAGCCATGGCCAAGGCAGCTTTCGTCAAGAAGAGGATACTTCTCACTAGCAAGTTGGGCTTGGAGATGAAGAAGAGACTAGTGAAGTGTTACGTGTGGAGCAGAGACTTGGACACTCAGGAAGAAGGAACGGAAATACCTGGAGAGTTTCGAAATGTGGTGTTGGAGAAGAATAGAGAAGATCAGGTGGACGGATCGAGTGACCAACGAAGAAGTATTGAGGAGAGTCAACGAGCAAAGAAACATTCTGCAGGCGATTACACGAAGGAAAGCTAACTGGCTGGGACATATTATGAGAAGGAATGGGTTACTGAGTGATATCACCGAAGGCCAGGTTGAAGGAAAGAGAGGACTAGGAAGAAGATTGATACAGCTAACCGACGACCTTAAACAAGGAAAGAAGATGACGTTCCAGGAATTAAAGCGAGAAGCCGAGAATAGGGACAACTGGAGAGCTCTTTTTGGGCAGAGCAATGGACCTGTCGTAAGACAGAACACTTAATAATAATAATAATACCTATGCAATTCAGTGACCTATTTCTGTAAATCTGCAACGTATCCTTCATATTTATTATCATGTAAAATATCAGGGGTCCTTTATAAATGAGGTTTTTCTCTCTTTAATGTACGTTCGAACGACCGCTGTTAGTCTCAATGAAGGTACAGTTCTTCCAAGGGAGATTGTGGTAGCTTATAATGACGAGTTGTTTACTACGAAGTTTCCAGAAATTCTCCCGTTGTTATCAACGTGAGAGAGAACGCGCTCTCAGACATGTACACCAGAGAAACAGGTGATGGATTTGCATAGTGGTATCCGGAAACCTGACTTCAGTAAATAGTGGAATTTTAAAGGTCATGTTGGCAGTAGATTTCACACGTCAGTTCTGATACTGCATACTGCAATTCGCGAAACCCACGGATATTACATACCAGGATAATGGCGACAGAGCGATGTCGAGGTGCGGCCAAGACCGTCGTGAGTCATAACCTTGACAAACAGTGGAAAGCCTTGGCCTTCGGATTCCATCCAAACGACCAGGTCTTATAATCGATAAAAAAACCCAGAAAATTCTACAGAAAGTAAACGATATACAACTTCTAAAGTACCCTTCATTTTATGTATCGGTATCATTCGAAAGAATTTGTTTTCGGATACCATCCGGTAGTTAAGGATACGATCCTGTAGACCAGTGGTATTCAACCTTTTTTATTCGCGTACCCCCAGATATAATTTCTCTTCAACTTTGTACCCCCAAAGTTGTTGGTGTATAATTCAAGTTATACATAGTATATAATCTACATCTAAAATAAATTAAATAAATTACATTACTGATTATTCAGTGTTTATCATAAAATAATATGTATATTTTTTAAATTTTATGTACCCCCTAAGATGTCTTCGCGTACCCCCGGGGGTACGCATACCCCAGGTTGAATACCACTGCTGTAAAATACCATCATACAAATCCCATGACTATTTACTGACATCAACCCAGAATAACCCACGATTTTAATATTATCATCTTATGATTTCAATCCCCTCCCCACAAAAACATCAAAAGTATGGAAATTCGCATGGATTCTCACATATGAAAATTTGTGACAATAATAATATCACTCCTTTAATGAGGCGACAGACAACTCGATACTACTTTTTCGAGTTCTTTCGGAAGCTTAAAAATGGACAGACCGCTTGCAGTACATGACATAAAATATGAACGGAACAATTAAAATTTATGACTTTTGTAATTGACCTGGGACTACAGCGACATGCATAGAGAGACAAGTCAACGATGCTCACATCCAGGATGACACCCAGTGAGTATCGGCATTACAGTCTAAAAGTAATTTTCATTGAACGGGTATCCGTATTAAAACTTCGTGTCAGTTTAAATTGGATCTTAAGCAGAACAAGTATCAATGAAATCTCTTGTTTCTCGAATATCGGCGTTATGGTTTTATGTGAGTCTGCAATGAGAATTATGTTTTACGTATTATGATTTATGACAGTAGAGTCCTACTTACTTATTATTATTATTATTATTATTATTTAGTGTTCTGTCTGACGACAGGTCCATATGAACAGGATCCTTCCATCCTTTTCTCGGACTGGGACCTGTTCATATACGTTCTTGGCAGATGATCCAGAAGTGGTTTGCCATTGCCTTCTTCTGTGTGTGAATGGAGTAATTGTTGGGATGCCACGGAGGAAAACTCCGTGTTGCCTAGACCACGGCCTTGCCCAACACAAGTTATAAATTCGAACCCGAGACCCCCAGGATTACAAGGCCAGCGTTCTAACCGCTAGACCACCTCATCTTATTATTATTTAGTGTTCTGTCTGAGGACAGGTCCATATGAACAGGATCCTTCCATCCTTTTCTCGGACTGGGACCTGTTCATATACGTTCTTGGCAGATGATCCAGAAGTGGTTTGCCATTGCCTTCTTCTGTGTGTGAATGGAGTAATTGTTGGGATGCCACGGAGGAAAACTCCGTGTTGCCTAGACCACGGCCTTGCCCAACACAAGTTATAAATTCGGGCACCGCCGGGAATCGAACCCGAGACCCCCCAGGATTACAAGGCCAGCGTTATAACCGCTAGACCACCGTGGCTATTCCTACTTACTACGAAAGTTTAATTTCACTAATGTGTGTTTTGGTACAGGATACGCGCTTTGTCTGGTAATTTCAAAATATTTGGACCGCCTTCATATTATTTTCTCAGCTTCACACGTTATTCGAATCCAAGGACCGTTAAGACAGAGGTTCCAAAGGATACGAAAGCTAGTGGCCGCGAATTACTATCCCAGCATTCAGTAGGAAGGACTCGGGGAATATAGTGCCAAAAGACCAGTCTCGAAATCCTGTTGCCTACGTCTCCAGTGTACAACCATTTCTGTTCAAGATTCAGAGGTTCTGACACCTGCGAAACACGGAATATAAGACTCATCTCGTCTTAACTGTACACGATTATGACTCTCTGATTAGAAACTCGAAGGCGCACTAGGACGGAAGTTGCTGAACCACAAAAGTGCCTGATGTCGTCACTTTCATGTCACAGGATGCGTGGTTCTGCTGATAATTTCTTAAAATGGAACGTGATGTGGTTTGGTCTCTTTCCTGTCATTGGATGTGATTCCTCATACTTCCAGCAGAACGCTCCTGTATTGCGCCTGTTAACGTAAATGAGTCTCATTTTGATTTATCATTCCCCGCGCCTTTAAAATTTCTATATGCTGACGGTATCAGAATATCTCTTGTCTTTTATTTATTTCCGTATTTCTTTAATTCTTTTTTCTAGTTTCCTTTCCATCTTTTTCAATCAGTTGCCTGGAAACGTTAAGTTCAGGACAGACTCAAAGAATAACCACGAAAGATCCCAGGATATCCGGTGACCTGGACAAGATTCGAAGTTCAGTACTCCAGAAATACATTTCTACAACTAAACAAACTTCCCGGTGATATTAACATCGGCCTACGAAGTGGAAAATTACTGCCATATTCACGTTCAAATTCTCCCGCGTGCATACGAAGTCATCGATTTGGAAAAAATAATTACGCTTCTGAACCGTATTTTTAGTTCTAAATTTTCCACCCGAGCTGGGGGCATTCTAACACTTTCTCTACGAAACCTCGGACACAGATTTACGAGGCAAGAATTTGCTAGGATGGAGATATTTTGCCATCACCACAATGCACAGCAAATGCCTATGAAACTAAACGTTTTGCCAAATAACGTGATAATAATACCTGCCCCCCTTTTTTATTTTCGCAAAGAATTTTTAATACGCGAGGCCTTCTGCTAGATCCCGGAAGCCACTCCACCCCACAAACAGAGGTGGAAGGCTTGTCGTAAATATGTAACCCAACAACGTTAAGAATTCTGTGAAAATCTATGAAAATAGGCTAAAATCTAATTGATAAAAATTACTTTCAGGGAAAATAATTTAATTCTACACTCTGCCTTCCAACTACAACGCGGGGATACAAGTATTCTTTTTTTAATTAACGTCCTACCTGACACCTTGTGGCGACACACGGGTTGCGAAACACTCATATAACAAACAAGAAACGCAGTTTATCTGTTTGTTAAGTTTCCCCGTTTCTTTGGAAATACTTAAACAGAATTAGCTTCGAGGACAAACGTCGTACGCTTTGAAATGATAATTTCCTACATCTGTTAGCTTACGTCATATTAGTTGTTGTTCTTCGAAGGGCAAATAGCAGTATGAATGTGCAATAAGACTGCAAGACCAGTGCAATGTTGATACTTTCAATACTTTGTGTCAGCTTTTAAACATCCTCCTTCGTTATTTGCATTCTTATTAACACTTCTCTGCAGTTTACGTATCAGTAAAAATATTATAGACGTTTTATTACAGGCCGACCAACAATTATTTTGAATCTTCCCCAGTTAAACACTGTGGTTAAAATTCCATAACTTCGAATTGTTTTCGTCTATTTGTGCGTGTCCTTAATAACCGCACACGCCATGTTTTACGAGGTGCGATCGGAAAGTTTTAAGACTGTGTCAGTAGAGGGCGAACCGGATGTAGTACGAGCTTCTGCCTTTAGGGGGTGCGGCCTACATTCATAGTGAATCAGTGTGCCAGCCGGCATCATCGAATTAGCATTTGTTTCTTAGTTACGGGCGTTTTGGTAGTGCATTACACCGACCCTCCTGCGATTTCGGAATGGCGTGTGCATCAAATTTTGCCAACGACTCGCCAAAACGGCTACGGAAACCTATGAAATGCTAAAGCAAGCATTTGGGGAGTCCGCAATGGATCGTGCGCAAACTTTTGTGTGGCATTCACGTTTTAAAAATGGCCGAACCTCTGTCGATGATGACGAGCGTTCTGGACGACCATCTTCGAGCACAACGCCCGAAAATGTTACGAAGATCGACGTCGTACCATCAACGACTTGTGCGACATTGTTGGGATAGGCTATGGGACCTGTCAGCTGATTCTAAAGGAAGAACTCCACATGCGACGCATCCTGTCTGAGGACCAGAAGCAGAATCGACTTCTCGTTTGTCAGGAGCTCAAAGATCTTGCAAGAACCGACCCCAACTTCCTTTCTAAGCTACGTGTGACTTCTTCCTCTTCCCAAAGATGAAAATTCAGCTAAAGGGAAGGAGATTTGAGACGATAGAAGAGATTCAGGCAGAATCGCAGATGGTGCTTGACAGGCTGACAAAGAAAGATTTCCAGGGATGCTACCAGGCTTGGCAGCGGCGCTGGGATCGTTGTGTTCACTCCCAGGGGAACTACTTCGAGGGTGATGGATGAATTTAATACCTGAGATAAGTGTACGGGTTTTTATTCGCGCAGTCTGGAAACCTTTCGATCGCACCTCGTATAACAGTCCGTAAAGATTCCTTGAATGTTTCGGGTGGAAAATATCACCTGAGCCATCAAGTACAGTATTATGAAAACTTCAGTAGTAGCGTGTTCCTTTTAAAGTAAGCTAAGTTGCGAACTGATGTGACTTCGAACTTGCCTGCAGAAACCAAAAAAACAAAAACAAAAAAAAACAAAGTTTCGAAAGACTTCAATCAACACAAGATGCCCCCTTTCCAAATAGCATAACCCTGCTTAAAACTGAACAACGAATCCTAAGAACTAAAGATACCCACGTTCCTCGAAATATTTCAACCTGTTTCGTAAATTCAACTCTGTTCAGTGATCCACTTTTTTACATAATTTCCATCGGTACAAATTCTATTCCCCTACATTAAACGTGCTAGCCATAACTCAAAGATTTTCAGCGTCATGTAACCGCTGACCCGTTAAACAATATTTCATACAGACTGTGTGATCTATATCCATAACAGTTTTCACCCAACTCCATTTGTCATCGTCGTCAAACCAAAACATAAATGTAAAATTAATTAGTCTGCACTTTGCTGTTGCCTTGAGGGCGACAACTGATGAAGTATTGGGGGAAAGCAGTAATGAGACACCAATGTTCCGGTGTGAAGGGTCCCAGGATCTTATAACCAGTGTAAGGCAGTGGTATTCAATCTGGAGTATGCGTACCCCCGGGGGTACGTGAAGACATCTTAGGGGGTACGTGAAATTTAAAATATATATATATTATTTTATGATAAACACTGAATAATCAGTAATGTAATTTATTTAATTTATTTTAGATGTAGATTATATACTATGTATAACTTGAATTATACACCAACAACTTTGGGGGTACAAAGTTAAAGAGAAATTTCATCTGGGGGGTACGCGAACAAAAAAGGTTGAATACCACTGGTGTAAGGTGTTATTCAGCGAAACAATCTAAAACGTTGTCCCTTGTCTTTATTCCATTATATCAACGGAAAACTGCTACCTCGTCTATTATTAGGGGGGCCTTCAACTCCTCAGGCAATTTACTTCGTAGTTCTGCTAACAACTTTTTCTTGCCTGTCTGCTACTCACAGCACTGCGATATCATTGCGAGGCCTCCATCTCATCTGCAAATGCTCCGTTAAACTGTACGACCTGGTGGAGCAGGGGTTCTCAGACTTCTTCCGGACTTAAGGTCACATTCACCCCTTATCTACTCGCCGGCAGCAAGGTTATAAATGAGCGCAAATTGTTAAAAAGTCATTGAAATATGTTAAAAAGTAATCTGCTAAGTCACACATTGCTCATTACTTTTCTTCAACAA
The DNA here is from genome assembly GCF_977971745.1 of Zootermopsis nevadensis. Taxonomy (NCBI): domain Eukaryota; kingdom Metazoa; phylum Arthropoda; class Insecta; order Blattodea; family Termopsidae; genus Zootermopsis; species Zootermopsis nevadensis. The sequence goes on from NW_028259145.1 coordinate 3,049,115, forward strand.
AATCGGTGATTTGTGAAATACTTGAAGATATTTCTGCGATTATAACCTCTCATTATCAGGTTTAATTAATGTTACTGAGGTTCACAGACATCCCTCGAAGGTAACCATTTTTTATCATATAATTCGATACATTATAATACAAACCGTACGTAGGCCGCATGAAACACGTCACGCGTGCTGCGGGTTGCCATCCATGCGGCAGAGAGTGTCAACGAGAGCGTTGAGGCTATTTCAGAACACCATCTGTGGATTCACGTATTTTTTATTCTACAGATCATGGTCACTGTAAGGTTTTAACAATAAATAAGAGAATGTTTGTGTGTTATTCTGTTTACAGCAGAATAAATAAATTTAATCATTCCAAACCTTAGATTTTGAACAAACGCCATTCTCTTGCCAATAATTCTTATACTTCCTATAAGTTCATACATAAAAGAGTTTTCGGAATGCAGAACTGTTTAGATTACAGTGCAAAATATAGCTGGACGGGATTAGTTTCGCTGATAATGGCGAACAGCTGACGTACGCAGGTAGGACACTTTTCGAATTAATTATGCAAACAACTTGGAGGCGTACTTAAGGTGACAAAGGCTAGAGAAAGGATGCTTCTGTAACAGGAGATTTCAGACGAACACCTCGACAGATGTGACGATTAAATATTGGCAAATAATGAAACTATTAACCATCTGAGAAAATTAAGATCTGTTATCTAATTGAAGAGATTAACAAGAGAATTAAGACATAGACAAAAGATGTAGATAGAACGAAGACAGGTCTTATAGGACAGTGGTATTCAACCTTTTTTGTTCGCGTACCCCCAGATATAATTTCTCTTCAACTTTGTACCCCCAAAGTTGTTGGTGTATAATTCAAGTTATACGTAGTATATAATCTACATCTAAAATAAATTAAACTACTGATTATTCAGTGTTTATCATAATTTTTTTTAAATTTCACGTACCCCCTAAGATGTCTTCGCGTACCCCCAGATATAATTTCTCTTCAACTTTGTACCCCCAAAGTTGTTGGTGTCTAATTCAAGTTATACGTAGTATATAATCTACATCTAAAATAAATTAAATAAATTACATTACTGATTATTCAGTGTTTATCATAAAATAATAGATATATTTTTTAAATTTCACGTACCCCAGGTTGAATACCACTGATATAGGATAATATAGAAAGAATGAGCTTGATCTCTCAAATAACACTTTGAATGTCGTACGAACCGCCTTCTAATACGGAGGTCTCTATTGCATGGGACTTCACTTCCGCTCGCCCTACATTGCGTGGTACTTCGGACAGATTGCTTCAATTTATAAATAATTCATCTGCATGGAAAATGGAGGAGTTATTATCATTCACTGTTGAACACTGAAAAATATTTGATCATCCAATCTGCCCTGTTTCTACTCCATGAACACGTCATAGCCATCTACGAATGTGTGGTCAATATTTGAACTTTCTTTAAAAAATGTTTTCAAACCTTTCTCGTGTATAAAAATAATTTACAGCCTTCGTCTTCATTTTAAATATGGATATTTGAGATAGTGCATGTCGAAGTATCGGTTGCTAATTAATTGGATGCATTTTTGAGGATGGACATGTAGCAGGCAGGAAATAGTTTTTGGTGTCATTACAACTACGATCTCCTATTTGCACGTCCGAATCTTAGACACTTACTTATGAAAAAATATGTCTCACTTATCTCATTCTGTGAAATTACAGCAGTCGAACACTGTTCTTCTAACCCACTAACAAAGAATACCACTGCGCTAGCTTCCAATATCATATAAACACGTTTGCTGAATTCGTGGTATTTTGATCCCGAAATTGACGCCAGCCAAGAAACCCACACAACAGAAATACAGTTACAGAAAACGCTAGGCAAATTGATGATTTTCGGAGTGGAAGTCACCACCTCCAGGTAATGACTGTTCCTTTGGTTACTTATTAAATAACGCTTAATTAACGAGTGTGATTATAACACATAGAATAGTAAGTTGCATGTGTGGTTGATAAATGTCAAAGCACTGGAAGAAACCCAGGTTCATGTTGAAGATGGCTGTATTCTGGTGATGAGACTCATCGCCCTGATGATGAAGGCAGTATGACCTCTGAAACGTTTATAAACTTCTACCAGACTACACAGCGCAACAACCCAGAAGACAGAAATCTTCATACTCTGATGACGGAGGCAGTATGACCTCTGAAACGTTAGTTAACATCGACCAGACTACACAGCGCAACAACCCAGAAGACAGAAATATTCATACTCTGATGACGGAGGCAGTAGGACCTCTGAAACGTTGGTTAACATCGACCAGACTACACAGCGCAACAACCCAGAAGACAGAAATCTTCATACTCTGATGACGGAGGCAGTATGACCTCTGAAACGTTGGTTAACATCGACCAGACTACACAGCGCAACAACCCAGAAGACAGAAATCTTCATACTCTGATGACGGAGGCAGTATGACCTCTGAAACGTTGGTTAACATCGACCAGACTACACAGCGCAACAACCCAGAAGACAGAAATCTTCATACTCTGTTGACGGAGGCAGTATGACCTCTGAAACGTTGGTTATCATCGACCAGACTACACAGCGAAACAACCCAGAAGACAGAAATCTTCATACTCTGATGACGGAGGCAGTATGACCTCTGAAACGTTGGTTAACATCGACCAGACTACACAGCGCAACAACCCAGAAGACAGAAATCTTCATACTCTGTTGACGGAGGCAGTATGACCTCTGAAACGTTGGTTATCATCGACCAGACTACACAGCGAAACAACCCAGAAGACAGAAATCTTCATACTCTGATGACGGAGGCAGTATGACCTCTGAAACGTTGGTTAACATCGACCAAACTACACAGCGCAACAACCCAGAAGACAGAAATCTTCATACTCTGATGACGGAGGCAGTATGACCTCTGAAACGTTGGTTAACATCGACCAGACTACACAGCGCAACAACCCAGAAGACAGAAATCTTCATACTCTGTTTACGGAGGCAGTATGACCTCTGAAACGTTGGTTATCATCGACCAGACTACACAGCGAAACAACCCAGAAGACAGAAATCTTCATACTCTGATGACGGAGGCAGTATGACCTCTGAAACGTTGGTTAACATCGACCAGACTACACAGCGCAACAACCCAGAAGACAGAAATCTTCATACTCTGATGACGGAGGCAGTATGACCTCTGAAACGTTGGTAAACATCGACCAGACTACACAGCGCAACAACCCAGAAGACAGAAATCTTCATACTCTGATGACGGAGGCAGTATGACCTCTGAAACGTTGGTTAACATCGACCAGACTACACAGCGCAACAACCCAGAAGACAGAAATCTTCAAACTCACCGCCGTGAAAACTTCAAATCCTTCATAGATTTATGTTGTTTTATGGAAAAGCGAAGTGACGTTGTACGAGAAAATGTTTGCGAAACACAGTCTAACATTTTAAAACAGCTGCGTGCTGTGGTCAGTAATTTATAAATAAATACGTGGTGCAAACATTTGCGAAGTAAAGTATTTGTACAGAGTTGGACTATAGCATGAACACACTTGCATTTCTTTAAAAATCCACTTAACATCCATGCGTCCAGTCCGCTTGTCTGGCTCACCTATTAAAAGTTCAAAAAGGAATTACCTATTAGCCTTAAAACGCTCAAAACGAAGTCCTACTTACTGTACTTTGATTAGAAGACCGAACGTGTGGTAATTGGAGTACACATCTGCATATTTTCCACGTGCGTTCTTTGATTTTACATGCATTATTTATTTTGATCTTCGGTTATTATTTATGCAAAACTGATATCGAATTAAAATATACAATGATATAGTTACGATAACGTTAGCGGTAAACACAAATTCTTCTCTCAATTTACGTGACGCAGTCACACTTTAGTATGGTGTCTGTCTGTCTGTTCGCTCTTCCCAGTAATTAAATGTTAGACTGTTAATTGAAACACTTCACTGTCTGTCCAAATTTACGCGTTTTACACACACACACACAAAGTGTTTAAAATCACAATTTGAATTCAGACGAATTTAGAATCCACTGTACGCATTTTAACTAAGTACATTCATGCCTGTATGATAGGCATTTCAAGTTCAGTGTCTGCCCGGAGGTGACTTATCCGGGAGCCATCACATGGCGGGGAAAATAAATTTTAATTATTCCAAGCTTACGTTTAAGATATACAGAATGTCCAAAAAAAGATGTGTACACAGTTTTAACTCCGCCCGAATTTTTCTTGTCGGGTTACTCAAAGGACGCGGTGTACAGCAAAAACCCAGAAACACTTCAAGAGCCCTGGTGGCCGCTTGACAGTCAGTTGAACACCCCTGTCAAATATGCCATTTTGAACACCTACACAATTTTCTAATTTGCCAAGTGCCAATGCTGACGTATGTAGTGGTTCAGGTTATTAAAACATTTTTAAGTTTATGTAAATCTTTTTTGGGACACCCATTTGTCGCTCCTCGTATAATTTTACTGGAACACATTTCCACTTTAATTAATTAAAACATAAAACAGAGGTACACCAGTAGCTGGCAGACATCTTGTACGCTGTAATTCGAGAACTGATTCGGGTCTCATAAAACACGAAATAGGGCTGGGAGTGAAATTTTACTGTTAATAATTGAAATTATTAACGAAGTTACATGAAGTTTTATATATAGTGTAAATTTCGTTGCTAATCCTGAAACACTGCACCTAAAATTGATCTACATTGGCGGGGCGGTAGTGATTGAGAACGCACATCGATTTATTACGAAGTGAATAACTTAAAAATCTGTACTCGTCCCCCAATATTTTCAGGGTGATTAAGTCGAGAAGAATGAGATTGGCGGGGCATGTAGCGCGCATGGATGAGACAAGAGGTGTGCACCGGGTATTGGTCGGGAAGCCTGAGAGGAAGAGACCTCTGGGAAGACCTAGACGTAGATGGGAGGATAATCTCAGGTGGGATCTATGGGAGATAGGAGTTGAAGGAGACTGGATTTTGTTGGCCCAGGACAGGGTCCGGTGGAGGGCTTTGGTTAGTTCGGTGATGAACCTTCGGGTTCCGTAAGCCATCTGGTTGGTTGGGTCCACTATTTGGGAAGCCTGAGGGGAAGAGATCTCTGGGGAGACCTAGACGTAGATGGAAGGATAATCTCAGGCGGGATCAATGGGAGATAGGAGTTGAAGGAGACTGGATTTTGTTGTCCCAGGACAGAGTCCGGTGGAGGGCTTTGGTTAATTCGGTGATGAACCTTCGGGTTCCGTAAGCCATCTGGTTGGTTGGGTCCACTATTTGGGAAGCCTGAGGGGAAGAGACTGCTGGGGAGACCTAGACGTAGATGGGAGGATAATCTCAGGCGGGATCTATGGGAGATAGGAGTTGAAGGAGACTGGATTTTGTTGGCCCAGGACAGGGTCCGGTGGAGGGCTTTGGTTAATTCGGTGATGAACCTTCGGGTTCGGTGAGCCATCTGGTTGGTTAGTTAGAATAACTTTAAAATGTCGTACAGAACAACAAATGCAGACAGTTTTGTGTCTGGCTGTGACGAATTTGATAACCACGTAGTTGCAGTTTACGAGTTTCAGTCGAGGATTATTTTATCGGGGTCAGGAATGCGAATCAGGAAAGACAAACCCGAGAATAAGGAATTCACAGTCATGAGGATGGTCACCACGTTATAAAACCTGTCCGTACGTCTTCGTCGTTCAAGTCATCCAAACGTTTTGCAGTCGCACGCATTCTAGACCTCGACAGTTATTCACGAGTAGCTAATCGCCAGCTGGTGAGAATTTCTGAACCTTTTATGGAATCTGTGGCTTTACTGCCCTGTTCACAAGAGCTCGCCACAGTTTCCTGAGCCAGATGAATCCTATCCACTATACCAAATCCTGTGCTTTTGATATCAGTTTTAATATTCCCCTTTCATCAGCGCTTTGGTGTTCCGAGTGATGTGTTCCATTCTGGTACTTGGAAAAAAAAAATTCTTATCCTCCAGCATTTAAATGCCTCGATTTTATTCAGTGTAGGTCTGTAGGAGATTACGAACTGGAAACATTATTCAAACGTGTTTCTTCCTCCTAAGTCTCTCTTAACTCTGGCATGTGCGCGTTGTGGAAGGGAGCAGGGCGGTGATTCCTTCAGAGCAACGTTGCCACGTCGGCATCGCATAAGGAAAAGGACTTTGCGACATCTGGATTTAAAATGTTGACAGCACTGTGGCTGAGAACACTCTGACGATGTGGCAACAACGCTGACGGAAAAAAGCTCGCGATATGGAGTAGTGTCGTAGCAGATTCATTCGGCGCAAGCTCTATTCGAAAACTTCCTGGAAAGTTCCTTACCGTGTTCACATTAGCTTGTAACAATAAATAGCTTTAATCCCCGAGAATTGTCCATTGAAGTTCCTCTGTTTCGCTTCAAATATCGCGTCTTCTGGTTCAGGTGGTAACGATGAAAGTTACGATAAATCTGGGTGTCTGGTTTTCAGGTGATGGGCTTTTGGGTTTTATTCTATCAACATGAAACACCCAATCCTTTCATATAAACCGAAGGTCCGTTGTCATGTTTCAACCATGATATCAGTACTTCCGCCCTAAAGAAGCCACGACACCCGCAAACCTTTCGGTGAGGGTAACGCGTTCCGTCGAGCATGTCCACTTCAGGTCCATACACAGGTATACAGCCATCTCCCTCACTCTATTGCTCCGTGATGGACCACTCACCGTTAGCTATTTTGGCGTCATACCAACATCACTTAACAACTGTTCTGTGCCCGTACTGACGAGTACAAACGAAAACCTCTGTCTTCCTTCCCTGTACTGCACAGCCAGAGCTTCCTTGCGCATGCGCCTTACTGGCCAGCGCAGCGACCTGCGCGAAAATATCAAAATATTTGATCTCGGCATTGGCGGGCGACCGCTTCGCTGTAACCTAGGACAGCGCCACACAAACAGCCAGTTTGATATTTCTGCTTCGCCCACGCAAATCGCACCGCTCGCACTTAAGCGCTCACGTAGGACACCGGGTAAGTGAACGCGTTCGTATCGCTCAGCAAGGCAGCGCGTAAACACGTTCGTCTTACCTGATATTATGGCCTACGGAGAGTCTACAGGCCGAAACGCATGTCGTGGTGATCGCAGGATCCTTTTACTCCAATTTTATTTTAAACATAATTTCTGTAAATGTCTGGAAGCAGTAGTTTACCGTGTTTTTAACTGTGATAATATTAAAAACATGAAAAGTTTTAATTTATTCCCTGTTAACGAACGCTTCGGGTACTTTATATACAAGACATTTTGGTCAAAAATAATGAAGCATAATTTACTATTGCTGGCTTCTAGTCGTTCGTGTTGCATTTGGGGATACACGTTTATACACCAACAATAAAACTGACTGATAACTGAGTTGGCGTTATGAGCTCGTATACAGGCGGTTACAATTCGAATCCTGCCTGATACATATTTCTTTATCGCTTGCATTTGCACGTGTCACAGATTATTATTTTTGTTACTATTATTATATTTATTGCTCTTTTTGGTAAGAACCGATTATTTAAGTACAGATTCTGCCTACGTTAAATCGGGTCTGATACAACCTCAAAGTTTTGTATCGTCGCCCATTTATATATTCGCCAAGTTTATATATTCTGCACGATACATGTCAACATACTTTTTTTATCAGTATAAAGTTTACTGTTCCCTGTTATTTGAAGTATTCATTAAATAATTAACTTTTGCTACTAAATTTTTATAACTACCAGAAGTATCTGACCGAAAAAATGTAATACTCAGATTTAAAACTTTTTGGCCCGTATATAGACCCAGGCAGGGCACGACAAACTGACGAGGTTTATTTCTGGCCCTGTTCTGGGTCCTTGACACAGCGTTGGCATTTGCTGAAGACTGTTATAAAGGAACTACTTTTTTTCTCGGTATATGGAGACGCAGTGACAGTTCCATGTCATATTTTTAGACTTCCAAAACGTTGCTAACGATGTGTGTATTGCTGCTTATTTAATTATGCTGAATCAACTGAAAAATTTACACGTCGTCAAAATCGATGTCGGTATGATTCTTAATAGCTGTATGTTACATACGTTTATATCACGATGCTGTACCGATTGGTGAGATTATCTAGCGTCAGATGACATGATAGGACGATTACGAAAGGGGACTTTTAAAGCAGTTCGAAGGAGGTCGTCGTCTATTGTAATAGGCTTCCCCCAGGTACTTGTACGAGCCTAATGCCTCCCGAGGAAAATCTAAAACGCGTTTATGTTTTGCTAACATGCATGGTTTTGTAGCGATGAAACGGGCTTATAATTATTATTATTATTTAGTGTTCTGTCTGACGACAGGTCCATATGAACAGGATCCTTCCATCCTTTTCTCGGACTGGGACCTGTTCATATACGTTCTTGGCAGATGATCCAGAAGTGGTTTGCCATTGCCTTCTTCTGTGTGTGAATGGAGTAATTGTTGGGATGCCACGGAGGAAAACTCCGTGTTGCCTAGACCACGGCCTTGCCCAACACAAGTTATAAATTCGGGCACCGCCGGGAATCGAACCCGAGACCCCAGGATTACAAGGCCAGCGTTCTAACCGCTAGACCACCGTGGCTATCTGGGCTTATAATAAGGTAGGTTTATTTTCGAATATGGTCTCTCGACATCGTGTGGTCTTCAGAAAACTCTTGCGTCTATTTGGGAATTATCTGATCATGACACCACGTATGGAATTTACAGCTATTGCAGTTATTAAACTTGCCTCATCCATATATTGGTAATGTCGTGAATATTCTGTACAAACGCCTTCTAAAAATAATGTTATAAAGGGACATGCGCACTGCGATTGTCGTGACAGAAATAATGTTAACATTTAATGTGCATGCCAGCGACGAAGTTTAAAACGAGGACAAGTGAGTGTGAACAGAAAGATCATAGGATATTAACAATATAAGCTCTAAGGAATAACAAAGGTCTTTGCTGTTCGCTGTCAGTATTCACCAAGTCCTTGCCTACACTTTCCAGCATGTTAAGAACTCTGGTTCGGATACTCTAGAACCACTGTGAAATCACAACTTTATTCAAGAAGAAATTAACAGTTGCTACCGTTCAGTTCCGTATCTTTTGTCATCCTGCCTGCAACATAAAGACTTAGAGATTGAAATAACTACTAGTGCCTTTTTCTGCATGAGCCTAGAGGTACACAGATGACGGCTTCCTGAGAATGGGTTGCTGAAGAGAATATTTAAACTTGTGAGTTAGAAAGAAGCTTCAAACCTGCGTCGTCTACACCAGTGGTATTCAACCTTTTTTGTTCGCGTACCCCCAGATATAATTTCTCTTCAACTTTATACCCCTAAATTTGTTGGTGTATAATTCAAGTTATACGTAGTATATAATCTACATCTAAAATAAATTAAATAAATTACATTACTGATTATTCAGTGTTTATCATAAAATAATATATATATTTTTTAAATTTCACGTACCCCCTAATATGTCTTCGCGTACCCCCGGGGGTACGCGTACCCCAGGTTGAATACCACTGGTCTAGACCAGTGGTATTCAACCTTTTTTGTTCGCGTACCCCCAGATATAATTTCTCTTCAACTTTATACCCCTAAAGTTGTTGGTGTATAATTCAAGTTATACGTAGTATATAATCTACATCTAAAATAAATTAAATAAATTACATTACTGATTATTCAGTGTTTATCATAAAATAATATATATTTTTTTGAATTTCACGTACCCCCTAAGATGTCTTCGCGTACCCCCAGATATAATTTCTCTTCAACTTTGTACCCCCAAAGTTGTTGGTTTATAATTCAAGTTATACGTAGTATATAATCTACATCTAAAATAAATTAAATAAATTACATTACTGATTATTCAGTGTTTATCATAAAATAATATATATTTTTTTTAAATTTCACGTACCCCCTAAGATGTCTTCGCGTACCCCCAGATATAATTTCTCTTCAACTTTGTACCCCCAAAGTTGTTGGTGTATAATTAAAGTTATACATAGTATATAATCTACATCTAAAATAAATTAAATAAATTACATTACTGATTATTCAGTGTTTAACATAAAATAATATATATTTTTTTGAATTTCACGTACCCCCTAAGATGTCTTCGCGTACCCCCAGATGTAATTTCTCTTCAACTTTGTACCCCCAAAGTTGTTGGTGTATAATTCGAGTTATACATAGTATATAATCTACATCTAAAATAAATTAAATAAATTACATTACTGATTATTCAGTGTTTAACATAAAATAATATATTATTTTTAAATTTCACGTACCCCCTAAGATGTCTTCGCGTACCCCCAGATTGAATACCACTGATGTAGAAGAATGTTATTCTTGTGACATTTTCTATGGCCGATTAAGAAAAACTGCGGTCTTAAAAGTGGTTTGTCTCCTGCTGTTTCGCCATTCACACTGGAAGGGCTTTTGCCATATCAATAAGCAAAGAAATACCAGTATGCTACATCCAAATCTTCATAATAACACAGGTTTAAGAACCTTTTACAATTCTTGTACTTTGTTTGGCAGATTTTGTCAGTGAATTCTCATCAGTACTTGTCATGGATACAATTTCTGTGTGGCCATCATAAACTTCTGAGGTAGGCTGTACTGACCTCTTCGAAGGACTTGGGCGGGCGTGTCACGTATTCGTTAGAGATATTTTTCCATCCACTGACTTGGAACTTTCCTTACGCGTCACTGCAGCTGTATAAATAGTACATGTGGTTCCTGCGGTCAATTGTCCTCAGTTACTGACCTCAGCGCTACGGCCTCGCCACGAGAGCAGCGAATTTGTTCCGTGTGGTTCTTTGTAATTGTAATTATCAGAACAGAAGTTTCACAATAACGAATTGCCTGGAGCAGCTTCGGCTTGTAGACTTCTTTGTGTAAGATCTGAGGTTTTCACAACGGTGAGTCTAAAGATTACTGTCGTCTGGGTTGTTGTGCCCTGTCGTCTGGTAGATTTCCATCAACGTTTCAGAGGTATTTGCTGCCTCCGTCATCAGGGCAATGAATGTACGAGGTGCGATCGGAAAGTTTCCAGACTGCGCGTATAAAAACCCGTACACTTATCTCAGGTGTTAAATTCATCCATCACCCTCGAAGTAGTTCCCCTGGGAGTGAACACAACGATCCCAGCGACGCTGCCAAGCCTGGAAGCATCCCTGGAAATCTTTCTTTGTCAGCCTGTCAAGCACCATCTGCGATTCTGCCTGAATCTCTTCTATCGTCTCAAATCTCCTTCCCTTTAGCTGAATTTTCATCTTTGGGAAGAGGAAGGTCACACGGAGCTTAGAAAGGAAGTTGGGGTCGGTTCTTGCAAGATCTTTGAGCTCCTGACAAACGAGAAGTCGATTCTGCTTCTGGTCCTCAGACAGGATGCGTCGCATATGGAGTTCTTCCTTTAGAATCAGCTGACAGGTCCCATAGCCTATCCCAACAATGTCGCACAAGTCGTTGATGGTACGACGTCGATCTTCGTAACATTTTCGGGCGTTGTGCTCGAAGATGGTCGTCCAGAACGCTCGTCATCATCGACAGAGGTTCGGCCATTTTTAAAACGTGAATGCCACACAAAAGTTTGTGCACGACCCATTGCGGACTCCCCAATTGCTTGCTTTAACATTTCATAGGTTTCCGTATCCGTTTTGGCGAGTCTTTGGCAAGAGATTCAGGCAGAATCGCAGATGGTGCTTGACAGGCTGACAAAGAAAGATTTCCAGGGATGCTTCTAGGCTTGGTGTTCACTCCCAGGGGAACTACTTCGAGGGTGATGGATGAATTTAATACCTGAGATAAGTGTACGGGTTTTTATACGCGCAGTCTGGAAACTTTCCGATCGCACCTCGTACTCTGAGACTCGAAAGATTTGGTGATCGGGCAGTCAGATTAAAGAGTATCATCTATCTCAGATGGAATAAATAAATACAGAGAATTTTTGTTTTGTTTTGATACGTCTTGGAAAGATGTTATTTGGAAGATTATTGTGTTTTTTAGCAGGGTAGGATAATATTAAAAAAGGATTGTAAGGAAACAGGACGTAAAATTCCGAAATGAAGTGAAATGACTGAGATACGTATCCATTTGCTGACTGTTTAAGGTAGTTTACTGTCGAATATCGCGGTATTATTACCACAGAGTTAGTTAATTATTACTCTGACATATGTTTTAATATTGTACGTCATTCTTTAGGGTCTACAAGTGACTGTTATCCCCGTGTGTTCTGATTTTATTAAAATTAGTTTATGATTTTACTTACAGCAACTTGAATGGAATGAATTCGTGGAGGTATTAATTTTAATTTTGTATCTTATCCCTTGAACTCTCTTGACATTATGAAGTTCCAGTCGGTAGACTAATGGAGTTTATTCAAGATGCAAGGATAATGAAGGATTAATGCGAGTTAAACACGTATGGACTTTAAACCAGTAAAGCTGTTCATGTGCTATGCAAGTACTTGTGTCCTTTATCCTCTGACGTCATATTATATTGCTGTAAAGTGTTAGGGGAATTAGATGACTTTCCAAAATGATTCGTCGTACATTTGCCTTTCAGCGAGCAGGGTTTAATTATAGACACCAAAGCCGGCAGACTGAATCCTTCACGGAGTATTTGCGAAGATGTTTCACCGGTCGGTAAGTCTTCAGTGATGCTTAAAGTTGCTTCGAGATTCGAAGGTCTCTGAGCAGATGAGCAAATTAACAAAATCAAGGACACCACTGGCGATAGGGCTTAAGGTGTTCCCTATATAGACACAACTATGGATTGTTGATAATATAATTGCGCTATATCAAGTGTATATGTTCTTTAGTGTCAGTTGATAGTACTGTTAATGCATGATAGCGTTTGTGTACCTGGAAGGACGGGAAATAAAATTACCGTGACCTATTTCAAGGCATTCTCATGGCATTTACACGGAAGGAATGAGTATACCGTGAGAATAGTCGGTGTCCTGGCCGAAATTCGAACCTACCTCGTCCCGAATACAAGTCAGGAGGAAACAGCTGCTTGAGCCAACGTGTTCAGTCATGACTAAAAGAGAGTGCAGATATTCTTTGAACAGTTGACAGTAGCCTAAGTCACGTGTTCAAAATTTTCTTATTATGTCAACAAAATCTCGGACGAGCGAATTCTCGTTCCGATGACCAGCCAAGCGGATAGCACGTGCTTCAATGTAAAAGTTCATATGAGATGAATTTTCTAATGCGAATTTTCCTGAAGAAGTTGACTATTTACATCGAAAACTGTCTTATAGCCGTTGCAGACCGCCTGCTTGAAGAGCGAATCGACAAATGTCTCACCTGCAAGTCGATAGCCGTTGTCACGGTAACTGGTAATTATCGCGTTAAGCTGAGTGCAGGGTACCGGTTGGGGGGCACTGTTCTTGTTAGCACAGACGTCTCATTCTGATAGTTTCAGAAGCCAACAGGAGAGGAAACACCAACAGTGTTATTTCACGTGAAGTACAGACTTCCAGCAACCCACGAGCTAAGTTCACATAAAAAAAATCTAAACTTATTAATATTTACGATTTCAGATTAAAATTATGCCCACCCACCTTAAAAACTTGTAATGAGAGCCATAAATATGTTATATTATAGGCCATTTACTCACTTATAACGATATTTTTCTTACGTTTTTGTTTAAATCCTGATTTCTGAGAGTCGGGATAGGTCAGTCACCAAAGCAAACGATTGCTATCCTGGTAGGGACATACTTTTCTCCTTGTTACCCGGTCCAAGATTCCACTCAGCCTCCTCTTATGCAGCGGATAGAATCCTGCTTTAAGACAGTAGCGGGCCCTGGGCTAAACGTGATCTTGAGTCCCCCTGCCTTTACCAATCTTGAATAAAAATTTTCTTGGATATTATCCATCGTCTAGTGAATATAAAACGTAAAACGACGTTTTGGAGATGGGACTCTATCTCCGTCTTCAGGTTCCTACACAGTTGGGCCCACTAGATAGAGCTAATCCCTATCTCCGGACCTTCCATCGTCTAGTGAATATGAAACGTAAAACGACGTTTCGGAGATGGGACTCTATCTCCGTCTTCAGGTTCCTACACAGTTGGGCCCACTAGATAGAGCTAATCCCTATCTCCGGACAAAATAAACAAAAATATAGGAGATAGGGATTAGCTCTATCTAGTGGGCCCAACTGTGTAGGGACCTGAAGACGGAGATAGAGTCCCATCTCCGAAACGTCGTTTTTTACGTTTTATATTTACTAGACGATGGAAGGTCCGGAGATAGGGATTAGCTCTATCTAGTGGGCCCAACTGTGTAGGAACCTGAAGACGGAGATAGAGTCCCATCTCCGAAACGTCGTTTTTTACGTTTTATATTTACTAGACGATGGAAGGTCCGGAGATAGGGATTAGCTCTATCTAGTGGGCCCAACTGTGAAGGAACCTGAAGACGGAGATAGAGTCCCATCTCCGAAACGTCGTTTTTTACGTTTTATATTTACTAGACGATGGAAGGTCCGGATATAGGGATTAGCTCTATCTAGTGGGCCCAACTGTGTAGGAACCTGAAGACGGAGATAGAGTCCCATCTCCGAAACGTCGTTTTACGTTTCATATTCACTAGACGATGGAAGGTCCGGAGATAGGGATTAGCTCTATCTAGTGGGCCCAACTGTGTAGGAACCTGAAGACGGAGATAGAGTCCCATCTCCGAAACGTCGTTTTACGTTTTATATTTACTAGACGATGGATAATATCCAAGAAAATTTTTATTCAATTGACTCTTCACCATCGTCAAGAAGTTTTAGATCTGATTTACCAATCTTCTCATGAACAGACCTTAGACTTACAAAAGGTTTATTGAAGGTAACAAAAGCGAAACGAATGGGAAGACATAAAAAAACAAAGGTGATATACTTCTCCCATTTACTGACTGCTCTCCTGACATTGAAGAGTACAACGTGGAAGGTCTAGTGACATCTGACGTAGTTATCTGAAGTTTGCTATAAAATATACTTGAATGTTTATAAATATATTCTTGAAATATTTGGAAAACTTGCAACTGTATACGATCGTGGACTGGGCGCTCTTCCATTGAATTCCAAACATGACCATTCTCCACTGCTTTGACTTCCGAACCTCCCCAAGCTTCTAACGAAATTCCCAGTAGCAGAACATGCTCTTCAAAAGGAAAGTTTTCAACGCGTATCGTATGTTTGTGTACATTATACACGCGCTGTGTGGAAATATTCTAATGTAGCATCATCTCCTTTCTTTCGCATCTCATTACCTCATCCAGGATCAGCGGGGAAAGTCTGATGCACTTAACTTTCATTTAACATGAAAGAACCCTTTGAGGGACCGCACAAACCTTTCTCTCTGCGTCTGTGTCCTTGCTGTCTTCGCCTCAATCAGGAAGGCAAATAAGGCCGGGCGCAGACCAATGTAGCAGCAGCCTCAGACTACCTGTTAACACATTGCTGTAAGATCGGCCACACCCTTTCCTAGTTTCACTACGGAAGTTACTAATCACGGCTGTTTGTTGCAGACACGAGAATCTTTTGAACTCACGCAACACGGCAGGAAGTGTCAATCTAGAACCGTAGTGGCTTAATCAGCGAAAAGTCGAGTCCAGTGCACTCCTTCTTCATAATCGGAAGATCGTAGGTTCTCATCTCGACCTGAGACTGGCGTCGTCTTATGTTTTTCGTGGTTTCCCTCAGTACAACCAGGCAAATGCTGGAGATTACCTTTATTAGGCCGCGACCGATTTCTTCCATACGCATGTCCTCTCCAATCAATTATTCATCTTTTAATCAACAAATCATTTTACGCTACATACCCTAAGTCAGGGGTTCTCAAACCATTTTCGCTGGCGTACCACTAATTCTAATTTAACACATTAAATGTACCACTGACCACATGTGTTCAGGGAAAACTGTTATTTATGTAAATAGTAACTTTTGATTTTCTTACTTACTTCGCGTACCATGAGCCGGGATAGCTCAGTCAGTATAGTGACTAGCTACGGGCTGGACGACCGGGGTTCGATCCCCGACGGGGGCAGAGGATTTTTCCTCTAGCCTCTGCGTCCAGACCGGCTCTGGGGCCCACCCAGCCTCCTCTACAATGGGTACCGGGGTCCTTTCCCGGGGGTAAAGCCGGCCGGGGCGTGATGCTGACCACTCACCCCCATCTAGTGCCGGGGTCAAGGAAGAGAGGAGCTATACCTCCTCTCACCCCAAACGCCTACGTGGCGTATAGTGGGACAAACTTTACTTTACTTTTACTTCGCATACCACCAATGGTACGCGTGTCATAGGTTGAGAAATTAAACAAAGTTAAAATGTGAATGATTTGTTGCCAGGTTACAGAATCTTATCAATTTCGAAAGGACGCAGTTTGGAAGATAAAAAGAATAGTCGAAATCCGCGAACACTTAACAAAATTTGTGTAAAGAAGTGATTTAGTACAGTGAGAACGGTGTGTCTGTCCGTCTGTCTCCGCGTCCTGATTCTAATGAGTTTCAGATCCGTGCTGCCAACTCTCGGCCGTCGCTCCTGTCAAGGTCCTGACACTTTACGAGCTGAAAAGATCTGGCTAGATTGAGAGGTTATCTCACGGACTCCACTACGTTTTTCGTGAGGTCCATGAGGTATTGTAGTGACAGGTCACCCGTCAAGTTGACTTTGGCCCATGACAATTCAATAGGGCAAAGGTCACACAGATATTATGGGACGCGAAAAAGGCCAACATGAGGAGTGCTCGGAAAGTTTTTCCAGGGGGTTCTTTGCAGATACGCGTTTACTCGTCGAAACAAATGCCCTTCTCACCTATCCATGCTGTAATTTATATTTTTACTGAATGTTTTGATGGAACCTTGTCGGTCTGAATGCTGTGGTAAGGCGCGCTGACCATGACGGCAATCGAATTTGTCGGTAGACTCGGGTTAAGCTTATCACGTATCAATTTCTTGAAGTTTAGGTGATGCATCTGACGGTGATAATCACCTGTTGAATTTCCCGTCTTGTAAGTCAGTTCCGAATTTTGAAGAAATCCACTGATGCTGCCAACAGGCAAAATAATCTATTTTTCGCGGTAACATTTTAAAGAAATCCTAAGACATTTTCTTCTTGTCAGCATTTGCGAAATGTCAGCTTTCGTCTAGCTTGATTTTCACGAAATATTGTTGCTTCCATTATACAATGCAGCACTTTTCGTTGGCTTTGACATTTTTTCGATTTCAAAGCCATTTGTGTCATACGTTTATAAAAAGACGATTTATCTCAAGGGTAATGAATTCCGTTTTTGATAACATGTCGCAATCACATTTTTATATTAATGAACAAAAAGTCTCGCGGCCTTCGGAATGAAAAATTGTCCCCTTCTTCTTTGTCGACATGTCGAAACTTACAGGCCACACACAACAAGTACACTCACTTCAGAATTTGAATTGTAGTAAACAAGCAGATCTTCGCAAATTGGAAGTCAACCTCAGACTGCTTTTACAGATAGGGCCGTACTTAACGGTACTTGGCACCCCGTTCTGAACTTAATTTCCCCCCTCCACAAGTTTTCAGAAATAAAAATACCTCTGTACTCGGAAGCTGTGCTCATCAGCTTACATAACCCCCATTTGTACCTATCGTGCTCTGAGGATGATAAACTTTAATGATGGATTTATATACCATGAAAGCAGCAGTCGTGGCCTGTTTTAAAGTAATATATCTGCATTTTCGTACAGGAACTGGGGATGGTCTATTTTTGGGATCGAACCCCGGATGTACCGAATATGAAGGAATAAATAATCAATATACCGCCACGTACTGCCATAATTTGTTGTTAAAAATTAAATTTGAAAACTGAAGTCGTTTCACCCACAACAGATTTCGCAGTGTTTAGTGTTAGATTTGTTAAATTTATCGAAATATAAATTAACTGAGAGCAAGATATTTAAACAAGAAAGGGATCATATAAAAAAATTTAATCTTAAGATATGTACAAGACGTCTGGCAACCATAGCCTGAAGACATGCCGATAATTCTATATTAATTAAATTACGTAAGCATAACATATTCTGTTAAACTTTTCTGCCTCTCTGAATGTCCTGCCCCCCAGGCCATGATCGGGATTAGTCCATGCATAAATACGGCCCTGCTCACAAATATTACGAAAGCTTGCAGTGGTTAACCAATAAAATTGCACACATTCGCGTATAAGTTCGCGAGCACGTCCACACAATTGTCCTCATTCTCTCGGTGTTTGTGCTACGATACTAATCACATTGCAGATGACAATTAGCCTCTCACTGTGTTTTGATAATTACTCGCCGCTTCGAAATGTACTCCAAAATGGAAACCAAATGTTTGCTTAGATTTCTATGTTATGTCACATACGCCTTTTTCTTGGATAAAAGCTAAGACAGCGAATTCACTCAACTAATACGAATAAAATTGAAAGAGACCCAACACAAAAAAAGTTTCCTATATCTCAAATTTAAAATTTCGCGTAAATTCGTTAAGTAGTTTCGGACAGACAGACACCGACACGACATATCATTTATGCGGTATATTCGTGAGCTTTGTGCAAAGGACGAATCAAGACAAGCCAAAAGTAACAAATTCTAAGACTCTTTTTCCCTAAAGAAAAACGAAAACTTACTAGGTCCAAACCTATGCTTTTTTACGTATCCAGTGATTTAAGCTGATAAAAAATTTCCTATGCCAAATTAGTACGAAACATTTCAGCGACAAATATATTCTCTGGAAAATTCCAAAGCAGCCTTTTAAACAACACATTAGTTGTGACATTTATTTCAAAGATACTATCTTTTACTTATTTAATCAACGACTCTGTCAACGTAAGACTATAGCGTCGAGTGTAGAATAGTAAGCTTATTTCTGAAGACGGAGGTAACATAACCTCTGAAACGTCGGTGGACATCTACCAGACTACACGGGGCAACAACCCAAAGACAGAAATCTTCACACTCACCGATGTGAAAACCTCAAATCTTACATTTAGAAACAGGTTGCCAATGGTAGAATTTAAGATATCCTGGAATTTGCCTGCAGGGACTGAGGAAAACTTGGAAACATTTCAGGAAAGTCTGTCATCTGACCGAGATTTGAACCAGTGACCTGCGGAAGATGAAGGCGGAGTTATACTCAGTGGTCCGCGACATTTGGTACACAGACTCCAACGACGGGTTCCGAATTTGAGGTATTAAAAGACGAGGAACTAAAGCGGTGCTCTGCATTGATTCCGACATTTCAGCAGTCACGTGAACAAACACTCGAGTGATATTAACTGCGAATGGGGTCAGGAAACTGGGAACGAGGTGGTCGTAAGCTATTTCGGGATGGCTTTGTCCGCAGCGAGTCGAGGGACACCTCACGCGGATCCTGATTACTTTGCTTGCAACTCGGGCTACCAGATGCGGACTACTCTTTTAAAGACTTCTCTGGGACTCTTTGAAAATAAGTCTTTTGGTCCTTTGCCATGATTTCGAAACTGTCCACAGTCTCCATGGTCCAGCAGGCCGTCGTCATCGTCCACCGTAGAATCACGATCTGGCCTGCCAGGTGATCACCATTAGGGAACGTGGCTCTCGATGTCCATCGAATTTTTGTATCGAGCAACAAGGGGGTTAGGAGATAAGACGATGGGACATGGAGAACTTAAAAATCTGTACTCCTTCCCCAGTATTGTCAGGGTGATTAAGTCGAGAAGAATGAGATTGGCGGGGCATGTGGCACGCATGGATGGGACAAGAGGTGTGCACCGGGTAATGGTCGAGAAGCCTGAGGGGAAGAGACCGCTGGGGGTACCTAGACGTAGATGGGAGGATAATCTCAGGCGGGATCTATGGGAGATAGGAGTTGAAGGAGACTGGATTTTGTTGGCCCAGGACAGGGTCCGGTGGAGGTAGGGTTTGTCGGTTTTTAAAAATCGGGTTTAAAAACAGATATTTTTGGATAAATTTGTAAAATTCGAGAACCGGTTTTTAAAATTTAAAAAGCCGGTTTTAGATACTAGAATTAATATGTAAAAATTAATTAATTAAAAACTTTAACATTTTGACTTGAAATCGCCTCGGGCACAAGCATATTGTAGTACAACTAATCTTCCCGAGTCAGGCGAATGTTTGATTTATTATTTGATGCCCTGAAAACGATAAAACCAAGTTCAGTAGCCAGTGAGAGAGTATTTTCTATTTCAGGCAATTTTGTATCTATAATAAGAACAAGATTAAGTAATCGTTCAGTGGACATTTTATGTTTTTGAAATCATATTTCCTGAAGAAAAATACTAAATGAAATAAAAATTTATAATTTATATTATGTATTGATTTTAGATATTTTAGTTTTTTTATTTGGTTTTATATGGAGTATATTTTATTTTGTTATATTTTTGTAGTTCCATAAATATTAAATAAACTGAATTTTTTTAGAATAAGTATAAATATTTCTTTGTTTTAATTATTTTTTGTTTTTCTGTAAAAATTCGAAAACCGGTTTAACCGGATTTTTTTTTGGAATACTTGAATTCGAAAACCAGTTTTTTCAAAAGTCGGTTTTTGTATAAACCCTAGATGGAGGGCTTTGGTTAATTCGGTGATGAACCTTCAGGTTCGGTAAACCATCTAGTTAGTTAGTAACAAGGGCGTGGTTTCAGGCACAGGACACCCAGTTATTTCAAATTAGCATCAACAAACTGACGTACCGGTGGGATAGGAGGCGACTGTGTGGAAAAGTTGCTCTAGTGTAGACTACAATTATGAGTGTAGTATGCAGAAATGTTCAGCTGTGTGAAATAAATTAATGAAATCAACTTTCGTGTATTTTCGCTGCCTGGGACGACCATCACGAGTTAGGAGGCGTTGTTAAAGCTGGTAATAGGGAGTACATTGACACGAAGACAAGTGCGCAGTTGATGTCTACTCTTTGCAGTCTCTGCAGGAGGAAAACTAAGATTCTGTATCAGATATCAACAATCTGTATGCATAATATATACGTTGAATACTGCATAAAGCTGTGTGTTATGTCTCACCGGCTTCACATTTCACATCTCAGCAATGCAGTTGATATTACTGCAGGACAGTCAGCATCTTCAGTACCAATGGCCTGTTTGATGGTGTATTTCCCTCCCTTCGCTCTTTAAATATTGTTATCTTTCGACTGGTTTGTGTGCCTCGTTCGATATCCAAAAGTGTTTATAGACACGACCTGAAAGATTATTCAAGTTATAGGCTACACCCCAAACAAAAAAGTTATTCGTCATCCCAAACACTTCTTAAAAGGAACTGGGCAAGTGCAGATAATTTTGAAAAATAAAATGAGTTATTATTGTTATCGATATTATTTAATGAGTATTACCGTCATCAATACTGTGTTCAGGCCGGCCCTGGGACCTTGTTAACCTCTTTAAAAAATCAACATGGCCGGAGCGTGAAGTTGAGTACTTACATCTGGTGCTGACGTTAAAAGTGCGTGTTAAAATACCTCTACTCCTCCTTTGTCTTCATGGCACGATGTTAATTAAAAGCATAACGGACAGCTTTAAAACTATTCTTTAATGTATGTGTGTATTTCAATCATCTACACTTTCTTTTGTCTCACTACTCAACGGCTGGCACAGGAGAAAGCATTCGAAAGTTACTGTCAACACATTAGCATTAAATACGAAGACTGAAACAAAGTCCGTTGATGTAGGCATATGAGTTAACGATCTTGCCGGATCGCCGGATTTAGCTCCGTGTGACTTCTTCCTCTTCCCAAAGATGAAAATTCAGCTAAAGGGAAGGAGATTTGAGACGATAGAAGAGATTCAGGCAGAATCGCAGATGGTGCTTGACAGGCTGACAAAGAAAGATTTCCAGGGATGCTTCCAGGCTTGGCAGCGGCGCTGGGATCGTTGTGTTCACTCCCAGGGGAACTACGTCGAGGGTGATGGATGAATTTAATACCTGAGATAAGTGTACAGGGTTTTTATACGCGCAGTCTTGAAACTTTCCGATTGCACCTCGTACTTCGCCTGTGTCGTAAGAAAAAACTGAAATCGCGAAAAAAATGTGATATAATGCACTACGTCAACCGCCAACAGACTAGCAAGTCGCGTGTTAGCACTCGAGGTTTGGCTAACATTTTAGCTTTCAAGGTCACGCATTTCCTCCTCCTCCTCAAGCCTATACTCAGTCACAGATCATGTTCTTACGCATGCGCAAAACAGACTGGGACAGTGAAATATATTAATTTCCGCCATCATTGTGTTTATACCCAAAACATTTGTCATAATCGGAAGCTGTTCCCGTGCCTTGAATACGTTGGCTACTGAGAGGGTCACCAGTGGGTCTCAGAGGGTCCATTTCAGTACCGTGAGAGACACCGGTGGGTCGAAGAACCATAACTGGTCCAATTCAAATGCATGCAAAATTACATAAAGAGAGATTTCTCATTAACAGTTAATGAAGAATTTAGGGTAATAGGTGTGTTTGCTATGGAATTTTATTAGACATAGTAAAAATGTCTTTTTATTGATTACAGTGCACAAAGACCAAATTTACGCCTAAAAACGTTCTCTCTCGACTTTTGCCAATTTAACTCTGATTATCTCTGCGATACCGAGTGTTATTAAATAAACAATAAATCCAAACTAAAATAAAACTGAAGCAACTGGTGTCCTCATCGGCAGTGTAGTTATGTTTATCCGTGTGCCGCTTGTAATGTTTCTTCGGTACTTTTTAAACGCTTCCGAACCAACCTACTACTTTCATTGCGTAAAATCTATCCCCTAGTAACAACATTCAAACTACATGGCAAAATCTTTCAAACCCGGCGTGATAGACAAACACAATTTTAGTTCTGTTCGAATAATTTTTAAGGATCACTTTTCTTAACAGCGTCAGTGAATTTATCGAGATATTAAAAAAACAAAGCCTCAACGAAGAATCTAAATACCATTTAAACGTGAACAGAGCAAAGATCACGTTCTTCAAGAAATGTGTGAAGGTGCGAATATGGCGTATCCACAAGCAGAACGCGTGTTTATTCTCTAACAGTATTTGGTATCGAAGTCGTTTGCTTCTGTACGCGAAGAATTTAGCAATGCTCATCGCGACACAAGAAGTGGTGTTTATCTGTGACAAGAGCTCGTCGAGGGACATAACAGCTGAAATTACGGCCATACCGATTAGCAGTTATCAGCTGCAGGAATTCGATACTGCCATTGGTTTCGTCGTCTTGTGCATGAATGGGTCCATGTTTCGTATCCAGGGTTGAGTTTTTAATGGAAAGGCATTTATACGTGTCAATTGGATCCTTCACAAGTTTAATTAAACTTCAATAGACTTCTCACTAGCAAGTTGGGCTTGGAGATGAAGACGAAACTAGTGAAGTGTTACGTATGGAGCAGAGACTTGGACACTCAGGAAGAAGGAACAGAAATACCTGGAGAGTTTTGAAATGTGGTGTTGGAGAAGAATAGAGAAGATCAGGTGGACGGATCGAGTGACCAACGAAGAAGTATTGAGGAGAGTCAACGAGCAAAGAAGCATTCTGCAGGCGATTACACGAAGGAAAGCTAACTGGCTGGGACATATTATGAGAAGGAATGGGTTACTGAGTGATATCACCGAAGGCCAGGTTGAAGGAAAGCGAGGACTGGGAAGAAGATTGATACAGCTAACCGACGATCTTAAACAAGGAAAGAAGATGACGTTCCAGGAATTAAAGCGAGAAGCCGAGAATAGGGACAACTGGAGAGCTCTTTTTGGGCAGAGCAATGGACCTGTCGTAAGACAGAACACTTAATAATAATAAGACTTCTTTTAACTTTTATTACACATGCATTGCCGTGTACAAATTTAATTAATTTCATTTCACTACTCATAAGTCTAGACTAAAAAAAAAAATTAACGTGGTGTGGAGGCCACTTTGGGCGGATTTTGACGAAACTTTATATTCTACATTTCTGTTGTAGGAGTACATTTAAAAAAAAATATTAATCCAAGTTAAAGCATACATCTTCTGATCATGCTGCATAAAGGAAAATATATTTTTTAAGTGTCATTTAGAATTCCCTCGAGGTTGCTCAGTTTGTTATTACTCCACTCAATTAGTGCCCTGTTCGAGATTCGAAGCAGTTACCTTCCGCAAAGAAATCGGCGCATGACGTCTTATCCAGTCTGCTAACATTTATCAACATAAATGTGGTTATAGACCAGCACAACCGATATGGAATCCACTGTAAAGCCTAGTTTTAATTAATTTGTTGATAAAAGTTGCACTGTCAATCACGCATCCTCTAGCTTGGCTGTGCTGTTGACGGCATAACTTCTGGGAGAACTGGACCGATAATAAATCGCATCCAAATAGCTCGTCTTTCCTGGATTCAATCCAAAGTTGGAACCACAGCCCGCTGTGATGTCTAGTGGCCTTGAATATCAGAATGTGAATTCTAAACTACGAATTTGGACCCACGCAACAATTCAACATTTATTCAACATTTACTATTGAGAATGCCCTCGAATCTAATTTCTGCTATGACTGTTTCTCATGACTGGGAATTACACCCCCCCCCCCCCCCCCCCCGAAATAGGTCACTTCAGAGTGCCAATCCATTCTATAACGCCAACTGATCATTCTACGGACAATAACAGCTTGGGTCGACAAGCAAAGTGCACAAACAACAACAAAATGTGCTAATATCCGATTATTATTTATTATTATTTAGTGTTCTGTCTGACGACAGGTCCATATGAACAGGATCCTTCCATCCTTTTCTCGGACTGGGACCTGTTCATATACGTTCTTGGCAGATGATCCAGAAGTGGTTTGCCATTGCCTTCTTCTGTGTGTGAATGGAGTAATTGTTGGGATGCCACGGAGGAAAACTCCGTGTTGCCTAGACCACGGTCTTGCCCAACACAAGTTATAAATTCGGGCACCGCCGGGAATCGAACCCGAGACCCCATGATTACAAGGCCAGCGTTCTGACCGCTAGACCACCGTGGCTCAAATATCCGATTACAGATAGATATTTTATCTGCTAACAATCAGTTACATTATATTTAATGTGCTAGCATCAGGTTACGAATTACAATGTTCCATTTTAATATTTGTTTGCAATTTTACAATGGATGCGCTATGATCTATTCCCAGACACGTTTGACAAGTTCCATGCCAGACCACGGCGAGATAGAGTCTATGTACCAATATAACTCTGTGACTCTAAAACACACTAAGATGTATCTCTATAAGTTTACCTTTCTTGTTCTACAGGTCAGCATGTACCAGGGAAGAAGTGGAATCGATGGAACGGTAAGATAAACTTATTAATCGAACTCAGAAAATTTTCATAGCCTGGGCTTTTAGAAACGCGGTTGGTGATCGTGTGATACATACATACGCTTTTTCCGTGTTAAAACAACGTGATTCACTTAGTTAAATTTTCGTGCGTTATGTGATTTAATATTTGAACTTTTCTACTTAAGAACCTTTTGATTTTATCTTTATATCAAAATATAGGTTTGTGACGTGTTCGCCCTCCACTTTTATAATATTTTACAACCGTTTGTAGCCCTGAGGTTGAGGTCAGCTATGGTCCTCGAAACGTCGAGAAATTTTGATCTTCTAACATGTCTGATAGCCAACCAATGTAACTACAAGTTCCACAGTAATTTTAAGTTAATCTCAGAAGAATCTGCTGGGATTACACTTTTCCATACGTATTCTGTTGCAGTGTTCCGTGTCTCTTAATCAAAGCGACTGAGTATCGTTATGGAAATAGAACACGGGTACAGGAAACGAGGTCGTTATAAGACACTAGCATGTCCTGTGAAAGACTATTGATTTATACGTCACCATAATCGTAAATCTGCGTTGTTCGCTGATCGGCGGTAACAAATGAAAGAAATGTTTATCAGATGTACGAGGTGCGATCGGAAAGTTTCAAGACTGTGTCAATAGAGGGCGAACCGGATATAGTACGAGCTTCTGCCGCTAGGGGGTGCGGCCTACATTCATAGTGAATCAGTGTGCCAGCCGGCATCATCGAATTAGCATTTGTTTCTTAGTTACGGGCGTTTTGGTAGTGCATTACACCGACCCTCCTGCGATTTCGGAATGGCGTGTGCATCAAATTTTGCCAAAGACTCGCCAAAACGGCTACGGAAACCTATGAAATGCTAAAGCAAGCATTTGGGGAGTCCGCAATGGGTCGTGCACAAACTTTTGTGTGGCATTCACGTTTTAAAAATGGCCGAACCTCTGTCGATGATGACGAGCGTTCTGGACGACCATCTTCGAGCACAACGCCCGAAAATGTTACGAAGATTCCGCAGGCCATTCACGAAGATCGACGTCGTACCATCAACGACTTGTGCGACATTGTTGGGATAGGCTATGGGACCTGTCAGCTGATTCTAAAGGAAGAACTCCACATGCGACGCATCCTGTCTGAGGACCAGAAGCAGAATCGACTTCTCGTTTGTCAGGAACTCAAAGATCTTGCAAGAACCGACCCCAACTTCCTTTCTAAGCTCCGTGTGACTTCTTCCTCTTCCCAAAGATGAAAATTCAGCTAAAGGGAAGGAGATTTGAGACGATAGAAGAGATTCAGGCAGAATCGCAGATGGTGCTTGACAGGCTGACAAAGAAAGATTTCCAGGGATGCTTCCAGGCTTGGCAGCGGCGCTGGGATCGTTGTGTTCACTCCCAGGGGAACTACTTCCAGGGTGATGGATGAATTTAATACCTGAGATAAGTGTACGGGTTTTTATACGCGCAGTCTGAAACTTTCCGATCGCACCTCGTACTTCTGACTTTTATGTTGATTACTCAGGAAGCCTGTGTGACTTCAGACGTTTTTGAAGATAGTTGGGCCGCGTTTCAATCCTGGTCCGGCAAGCAGGAATGTTTACACTTCCTACCCACGCCTCCAGGAGATAGGTTATTCAAAGATGTTATGGGAGGAACTAGACCAGGGGTGGGGAACCTGTGGTCTTCTAGGTCCTTGAGTGCGGCCTTTTGACTGAATCCAAATTTTACAGAAGAAATCCTTTTATTTTTATTAATACATGCTACAACCAAATATTCAAATGCTTTCCAACAAAATGCAGACACGACAAAGTCATTAAAAGATTAGTTAACTTTAAAATTAACAAATAGTTTTAATTTTTTGAAATTATTAAGTACATAGTAGTTAGATTTTTACAAAATAATGTACATTTTTAAATATATCTAATTGAAGTTTCTTGAAAGCGACCTTATTTGATTACAGCTAAATTAATGCGGACTTCCAACATGAAAAGGTTCCCCACCCCTGAACTAGACAGTGCCCTTTGAGAATAAGTTGGATGTGTCGATTTACTGATACTGGTTTTATGTCTGTATTATTTTGGGTTGTGACACCGTAAGGACTTGTAAGCAGATACCAATGTTTCAGAGAAAACTTCTCGGTCTCCATCCCTGAAGATGTTATCTAACTGCAAGTCAACTGGCGTTACAACTCAGAACAAAAACATCGAACATCAAATCTCACGTAATACAGGTTGATATTACATTTTTCGATATACTATTTAACGATACTGTATCACCTTAAAGCTCAGTGGTAACTACACGTATCTCCTGCTAACATTCCATAACCCTACAATCTGCTCTCTGAATGTATTTATATTTTGACGTGAAAACGTCTTTAAAATCGATGCCGGGTGTGGGGAGGCGATCGCGCCCAAATGAGCGACAGTTTCTGTCGAAGTAATTTCAAACTTCAATAACTCGGCTAAAAATAGACAGCGCCGCCATCTTAGTCTCGTTTTAAAGAGGAAGGATGAAAGTTTGTGCCAGTACCGCTCCGACATTCGTGGCGGCCGGACGTCGCGAACTGCGCACGCGCAAAATGAACGCACGATTTTCGACTTTCCGGATTCGACACGTGTCCATAAACGGGATCATATCTCAGAGACTAATTATCCGATCCGAGTGAACCAAGTGTTGTTTTGAAGAGGAGTGTATATGTCACAACTCATCCTGGCCTCCAAGTATGTATCTCAAAAACTCAAAAAGATACGAGGCTGTGAATTTGAAAAAGTTTGAAAATTTCCCGATTTTCTTAAAATTTCGCGATGTATATGAGGGCAAAGTGCAACCAGAATTACAAAAATGTTTAATTTCAATATACTATACACGATTGACGTTTTCACGAAAATAACTGCGGCAGTGTCCGACACTGCCTATCAATTTTTTTTTTGTACGAGTCTCAAAATAAACAGAGATTATTTCCTTAAACGGCATTAACCAACTGATATTTGTAATGGAAATACTTTGTGAAGTATTCGTGTTCTGCAACGAGGCATTTTGTAGGAATTGGGGTTTGGAAACACTGAGTAGAAGCACGATACTCTTCATACAAGATAGTCTGTGCCTTGGTGAATTTCAAACTGGGAAATTTCTGGATAAAAATAAATTGTTGAGGTCCGTGAGAAACGTAAGCTTGTACTGGAAGACTCGATGCCGATGACTGACGAGTTATAGCGAGACTGCATCAACTATGGAGGCAGTTTGTCACAAAAGACTGTGGATTTTTTGGAACACGTACATTTTATATGGGAAACTGACGCTGAAGTTTCGGTGTTTACAGCGGAACGTTGTCTCTTGTTACAAATACAACAACCAGAAAATCAGTTACAAAAATCATTATGACAAGTGTCTATTTGAATTACGCAGTCACAAATACGGAATCATAGCAGTAGATTTCTTGCTCTGGAGTTTTCTACAAGACGCCGGCCGTGTTCACTGGCGTTCGGCAAAGATTCTATTCTGGAATCGAATATCAGCGCCGCTCTACGTTCAGAACGGATACTACAACACTTACAAAATTCTACTTCCATAATTAAACTATGTTCTAAATTTTAAAGTATATCTTTCATGTTCACCGTAAAAATATATGTATAGGTTTCCGTAGCCGTTTTGGCGAGTCTTTGG
Organism: Zootermopsis nevadensis; assembly: GCF_977971745.1. Classification (NCBI taxonomy): domain Eukaryota; kingdom Metazoa; phylum Arthropoda; class Insecta; order Blattodea; family Termopsidae; genus Zootermopsis; species Zootermopsis nevadensis. Next base: position 3,078,147 of record NW_028259145.1, read on the forward strand.
CAAAATTTGATGCACACGCCATTCCGCAATCGCAGGAGGGTCGGTGTAATGCACTACCAAAACGCCCGTAACTAAGAAACAAATGCTAATTCGATGATGCCGGCTGGCACACTGATTCACTATGAATGTAGGCCGCACCCCCTAGCGGCAGAAGCTCGTACTACATCCGGTTCGCCCTCTATTGACACAGTCTTGAAACTTTCCGATCGCACCTCGTACATCCTCAGTTCTACTTCTGATGTTCTATGGCGTCCGGATACAACGAAGTGAAATGAGGAAAATGAAATCACATAATGAGGAGCTCCATAGTTTATACACTTCATCGGATATCGTTAGGTTGACCAATCAGTGAGGATGAGATGGGCGGGGCATGTAGCGCGCGTGATGAGATACGAAATGTGTAGGTAAAATGTTGTTGTTGGAAGACGTGAACGGAAGAGGCCGCTCCGGAGGAACCAACCACATATGGGAGGATAATATTAAAATGTATCTTATGAAATAGGTTGTAGGATGTTGATTGGATTCATATGACTCGATGGGAACCGGTAATGGTCTGTTGTGAACACGGCGAGGAACCGTCGATTTCCATAAAAGGCGGGGAATGTGCTGAGTATCTAAGATTACTATTTAGGATCTCAAGGACTCTGGCCGATACAGTCAGTACGGTAGCTAGGTGATACTTTGACTTTGGGGTATCGCAGGTGTTAAGTTGCGTATTTCGTGCTACTCTCTGGAAGGACGTAGCGGAGATACAAGTTTGAACAAACAGGTTCTCTGGTCGACACATGAAGTTTGCATCGGAAATGTTTGAATGACAAGAAGCAGTTTATCTTCTGATATTTGTTAACCTTAACTGGATATCTTTTACAACATTAACTTGTGAGACTGTCTCCTCTTTACGTACAAACTGACGAATTTCCTTTTGCAGAAGTGAATGAACCCTTGTTTACCTTCAATTAGTTTTAATTTTAACAATTATCACCAAGGTAATTGAACAATTAACACCGTATTAAGAAGTCTGCTGAATCTCTGTAAGTCTATAACGGCAGGTTCTTATTAGATACGACACTGTGTCTACCACTGTGCGTTTGTAAGCTTATATGCAGCGTTGAAGTAGATACACCGGGTGTGTGGGGAAACTTCATGGCATTAAACTAAGGATTATTTTCTAAACTTTGGTTCTGAAATGCTTACATAAAGAGTGGTAAGATTTTCACCCGTCTACAACTAATGAATCCTGGTATAGAAGTTTGGTCGTGCTGAAATGTAGTATTATCACAACGCTAAGATACTTTCATAATAATATGCCGTTCTTTTCCTATAGCGTAATGCAATGTTAGTAGCCTGGCGGTGCGCTAATACCCAGACCGGAGTATTCTCTCGGTGCCCGAATTTATAACTTGTGTTGGGCAAGGCCGTGGTCTAGGCAACACGGAGTTTTCCTCCGTGGCATCCCAACAATTACTCCATTCACACACAGAAGAAGGCAATGGCAAACCACTTCTGGATCATCTGCCAAGAACGTATATGAATAGGTCCCAGTCCGAGAAAAGGATGGAAGGATCCTGTTCATATGGACCTGTCGTCAGACAGAACACTAAATAATAATAAGATGAGGTGGTCTAGCGGTTAGAACGCTGGCCTTGTAATCCTGGGGTCTCGGGTTCGATTCCCGGCTGGTGCCCGAATTTATAACTTGTGTTGGGCAAGGCCGTGGTCTAGGCAACACGGAGTTTTCCTCCGTGGCATCCCAACAATTACTCCATTCACACACAGAAGAAGTCAATGGCAAACCACTTCTGGATCATCTGCCAAGAACGTATATGAATAGGTCCCAGTCCGAGAAAAGGATGGAAGGATCCTGTTCATATGGACCTGTCGTCAGACAGAACACTAAATAATAATAAGATGAGGTGGTCTAGCGGTTAGAACGCTGGCCTTGTAATCCTGGGGTCTCGGGTTCGATTCCCGGCTGGTGCCCGAATTTATAACTTGTGTTGGGCAAGGCCGTGGTCTAGGCAACACGGAGTTTTCCTCCGTGGCATCCCAACAATTACTCCATTCACACACAGAAGAAGGCAATGGCAAACCACTTCTGGATCATCTGCCAAGAACGTATATGAACAGGTCCCAGTCCGAGAAAAGGATGGAAGGATCCTGTTCATATGGACCTGTCGTCAGACAGAACAATAAATAAATAATAAATAATAACTGGAGGTTACAGTAAATATTATTGAGTAAATTTCACCTGGGTCTCGTTATTCTTTTAGTGCTGCTCTGAACTTATTAGTGAGAGTTCCGTACCCTCCCCCCGGACATTTGTTACCAACTGGCATCACCCTAGGCCAACTGAACGCAGAAGACGTCACTCCAGTTTTCCTCTCTCTCTCTCTCGTCGCCTAGAAGTGACACACAGATGGTCCCTTGTGACACGTCGTTAAATCAATTAGAGCGAAATCACGAAGAGGTCAGGTTAATACATGCATTTATTACGGGTAAACTGGTGTATTAGAGAAGGCTCAATCAGCTAGTAATTATCGTGCATTTGTTGATTGTTTCGTAGTTTATTTAACAACGGTGTTTCAGCCGCATATGGCGTAGAACGAAATTAGATAATCACGAACGGTGAACAGGCAAGGAATAGGAATGAACAGAGCCTGACCTATTTGAAATCTCTCTTTTCTCCATTAGCCTGGACAGACTGGAGAAACCCATGAACATTAAGTAAGGATAACCTGTCCCGGATTCGAAAACGCTTACTTGCTTGATATTCGAGCGTGAGGTTTTCCAAAGTTCTCATCAGAACTGTCCAATTTTCCTTTACACATGACGAGACCTTCATAAAAGTCCTCAATAAGCAGACCAAATACACAGGCCTACATTACAGGCAGCGAGGACTCCCGTTAAAAGTTCCGGTCTGGTAGGTCTGTTACCGTGTTAAGGATCAAGGTGAAATTGACTCAAGATATCTTAATGTAATCTGCATCACCAATATTCGTTCAGCACATTTGGAGGTAGAACATGCAAGATGGGTGGAAATCGCTTGTCTTAACTCTTTACAAGGCTTTAAGGCCGTCCTTGAGTTCTTGTTCCAATTGGTATTTCATCACCAGAGCCGGGAGAAGACGCGCTGCGTAACGCTTGAAGTGTGAACACAATTTTACCTCTTAAAGGAGTAATTTGTTTCAGTAAATACGTGCAGCATAAAAGCACCGTGAAGTCACGGAACATGCAGGTGCAATAGCAAATGTAATGATTACAGTAACATTCTCCGTCCTTCAATGGCTGCAGAGTAATTCGTTACATTATCAGAATTAACGCTGGCCTTGTAATCCTGGGGTCTCGGGTTCGATTCCCGGCGGTGCCCGAATTTATAACTTGTGTTGGGCAAGGCCGTGGTCTAGGCAACACGGAGTTTTCCTCCGTGGCATCCCAACAATTACTCCATTCACACACAGAAGAAGGCAATGGCAAACCACTTCTGGATCATCTGCCAAGAACGTATATGAACAGGTCCCAGTCCGAGAAAAGGATGGAAGGATCCTGTTCATTATGTCGCCAACCTCCTGTTAAGGAGACGGTGTAATAAAGAAGACGAATCAGAATTAAGGATGGTTTTCAGTTTCGTATTTAATGAAGATACTTAGATTTTGTGGTCGTAATTAATGTTCGATTATTTTCCTGAAGCAACAGGCAAAGTCGAGAAAAGGCGCTGTGCTCTTTCATGCTTTGAACAATTGACCCCGAAGGGCGTAGTCTCCGGCGTGACCTGGCAAAGATCAACATTTGCTGTTTCTAACACTTCAGGGAGTAAATTTTGCGCCTGATGCTTGAAGCACTCCATCACTACACAGATTAACGAAGCTTGAAGTTGCTTCTTATATTTCAGAACTCCTTTCAAAAACAAATTATTTTATTTTATCGAAGAGGATGCAAGGAAAGCAGAATAAATGTTTGTTCGATTTGCAATACATTATAAAATCCTAGTGTATTGAATTTCCATTGATATGCTCTAACACGTAAATACGTGCACAAAAAATTAGTGTCAAATAGTGCGCCCCCTGCCTGTTTCACCCTACGATACGGCCTACCTGCCGTAGACACCCCGCCCGGTTGCTGAAGTCTGTATCTGCACTGTCAGTATGATAAAACACAATTTTCAGGAACAATTTAGCCAATGCAGATTCGGTTTTTAATTAATCACAAATATGTATGCACTGATGTGAATATATGCATTTTATCCGTTTTTCAGTCTTTATTTTCCGGTGTGTCTCAACCATCATTTGAGCGTCCATGCGTATGAATTTATTGTCAAACTGACGACTGCATTCAGAATGGTTGGAAGACATGACGTCATGTCTTATATTAATCAGGGTTTCCGATGGCCTAAATACGTTCTTTACGATTTGTATCTTACAGACACAAGCTTATTCGTAGTCCTGTATCACAGTGGTATTCAACCTGGGGTACGCGAGGACCTCTTAGGGGGTACGTGAAATTTAAAAAAAAAATTATTTTATGATAAACACTGAATAATAAGTAATGTAATTTATTTAATTTATTTTAGATGTAGATTATATACTACGTATAACTTGAATTATACACCAACAACTTTGGGGGTACAAAGTTGAAGAGACTTTATATGTGGGGGTACGCGAAGACATCTTAGGGGGTACGTGAAATTTTAAAAAAATAATATTATTTTATGATAAACACTGAATAATCAGTAATGTAATTTATTTAATTTATTTTAGATGTAGATTATATACTATGTATAACTTGAATTATACACCAACAACTTTGGGGGTACAAAGTTGAAGAGAATTTATATCTGGGGGTACGCGAACAAAAAAGGTTGAATACCACTGCTGTATCAGATTCATTAGTCCCTCCAGTTTAGTGGTAAATGATGATGTTTGTCCATCACTTTTTCCTTGCTTTGCAACACTTTTTCCATTCATAAAACGATGACTGTGTGACGTCATAACCGTAAGTAATATAAGAAACGTAATGATATACATTGGCATTTAGATATTTATTTGTAAACCTGAAGTTCGTTACAATATTCAAGCAATGAACTGATTTCATTACAACTATTTATATTGCACTTTAATAGATCAGCGCTGATTTCTGTGTACGATAAATCAAAATTTTGAAATTCACAATTCTCCAAGTGACCAACGAGGATTCTTTTTATGGCAGGAGACTGACAGAAGAAAATCCTTGCATCGCAACGCTGGTGTAAAACATGATGAACAGCACGTGAACGACTGACATATGCGGCCTTACAGCGGCAATAAACAGTTATTCATGGTCGAGATGGCTACGAGAGTTGCAGGATGTCGACCTAATTGGCCCCCCTTATCTCGTCTGTATGTACATTGCACAGATAAGGAACTACATCAGGGCGTCTGGGGACTCAGTTTTGGGTTGGTGATCAACTGTTCTCGCGCTGTTAGCAACAGAATATTTCTACGCTTCGTGAATTGGAGGTAGCCAACGGTGTCATTTTGTCTGTGTACCTGTCAGTCCCGATTCGACTGATAAATGCACAGTTAATTTTTTTAAAGTTCGGTACTGAGGCCATGAAACTCAAAGGCAACTAGACTTTTCATTGTATGGCAAACATATAAGTCGAGGTTAGTGTCGGTAAAGTGTCTGTCTACGAGATGGATTTCCTGGGCTGAATTCTCAACAGGGGCAATCACTGTTCTGTTCGCCGTAACTTCCAGACCATCTGAGGGGTCCAAGATTCCAAAGGTATACGGGACGCCCTCCCCTGTTCAAGGTTTCTGTACGGAGTAACTTAGCTAAAAGGGGCCACCAGATTATTATCTTTTACATTTTTTGTGTTCCAATGTTTATACCTGCATTCCTGGAGATCGGAACTTTCGCATGTGATATATTCATGCCACGTTTGTTACAATTACGGAGTTTTCCTCCGGGGGCTTCTTCCCCGGTTTCTCCGTGGCATCCCAACAATTACTCCATTCACACACAGAAGAAGGCAATGGCAAACCACTTCTGGATCATCTGCCAAGAACGTATATGAACAGGTCCCAGTCCGAGAAAAGGATGGAAGGATCCTGTTCATATGGACCTGTCGTCAGACAGAACACTAATAATAATAAAAAACTAATGCAAGAAATAGTTTTCTACAAGATGTGCAACCAACAGTGAGTCATATACTTTAATACTCTTGTCACATACTGAACATTTTAAACAGCTTAACGTGCATAAAAACTCTTTGAAGAAACTAAAATCATCACTTTCAACTCGAAAATATGTATGAAAAACTCGATTATCGAGCTATCAACAAAAAAATATAAACATTGCTCAATGATGTAATACATGAACTTGTACCATGACCTAACTAATGACCATGAGAACAATTAATTAGATCGAACTACGAATTAGTAAACGATGTAAGATATTAAAAGTGCCAATAATTTATAAAAAAAAGACAAATTTCACGTCACTGTCACATGCAAAATGCAACAGTCATCACGTAAGAGTCCACAAGCCATACGGCGGTAACTTTATACTCCGTCCCACTTCTGATCGCACCAGAATCCACGCTGAACGCGTTGCATCCAGTCGCCTGTGTTCCTTCTGCCATATCACTTAATACTTCTGGCCTTGTAATCCTGGGATCTCGGGTTCGATTCCCGGCGGTGCCCGAATTTATAACGTGTGTTGGGCAAGGCCGTGGTCTAGGCAACACGGAGTTTTCCTCCGTGGCATCCCAACAATTACTCCATTCACACACAGAAGAAGGCAATGGCAAACCACTTCTGGATCATCTGCCAAGAACGTATATGAACAGGTCCCAGTCCGAGAAAAGGATGGAAGGATCCTGTTCATATGGACCTGTCGTCAGACAGAACACTAAATAAAATAACTCACTGTCATGCACCTTGCCTTGTGATGTTAAAATGTTCTCAGTTGTGATGAAAAAGTTTTTCCGTCTGTGGAAAACAGAGCTATGGACTGGTGTCTGTTCTGCTCTTTGATGGGACATTAATTGAGCAAATGCTGTCTCTGGGACATCTGGGTTGTACTCGTAGACTCATGAAGATCATAGACCAGTAGCACGAATCCATACTTATGTGAATAATTTTAGAAATTGAACCTTTCGTGATGGGTTTCGGGGATGTTGTCTTCTACAGTTTTCTACTGTACGACTTCATGGGTTGGCAATGTACTGGGACGCAGAACAACTGGATTCGTAAAATAGTATTAAAATATATTAAAAATTGTCCGTCAATCACAATAAAGTAATATAAGATAATTAGATGGTTAAAATATTATCTTTGTTCCGTATCGAGTACTCGATTTACATATGGAACATTCTCGACATGTTTCGGCTTTCATAGAGCCGTCATCAGGTGTATGTTATAAACTCTTAATTCAATTACTAATTTTTAATTTTTAATTTTCTTATCATTCTTCGTTTTTCTTGTATCAACTTATTTGATGTGTTATATAACATTGATGTAATCGTATTGTCGGAGCGAGGTTGGTTATTGACCAACCTCGCTCCGATACGAATGTACTTCTGATCCCTCCTCTTACAACTTCGATATTACTTCTCTGACTAATATACGCAGCATTAACATCACTCCGACAATACGATTACATCAATGTTATATAACACATCAAATAAGTTGATACAAGAAAAACGAAGAAATGATAAGAAAATTAAAAATTAGTAATTGAATTAAGAGTTTATAACATACACCTGATGACGGCACTATGAAAGCCGAAACATGTCGAGAATGTTCCATATGTAAATCGAGTACTCGATACGGAACAAAAGATAATATTTTAACCATCTAATTATCTTATATTACTTTATTGTGATTGACGGACAATTTTTAATATATTTTAATACTATTTTAAATAAAATCACAATATGACGCACCTACAATATCTTATAGATTCGTAAGTCTTCAGCAACATCAAGTACGGAATTGTCCAAATAGCTGAGATGTCCATCCAGAATAATCAGGGGTCATCCTGGCAGATTATTGAAATGGTTTAAAAGTCTACAGAACTCTTCCCTTGAAGAAGTGCATTCGACGTAATACCAGAAACGGCTTCATTAAATAGACGTCACGAAGTTAATTCTGTCATATATATTTTTCTTCTCAGATCTTTCGTGCAAATGAAAGAAAATGCTTTCTATTTGCATCAAATCCCTTCTCCAATAGGCCTACTGTCCTTCGTATAAGTATTTATTCAGCATGGAATGGCGTGTCTTTCAAGCTTCCTTTCAGAGATTTTGTGAGTTCTGTACGAAACACTGTACTGTGGTGGTTGCTGCCTTTGGTAATCCGAAATTGATGGCTTGGAGTCTTTCTGTCTTCCATTGTCTTCCATTGTCACTCTCGTTGTTAATGGGACAGTTCACGACAAATGAGTGAGAAAATTAAATTTCACTGGAAATAATTTATTTGATAAGACAAGTAGTTTCAGACTACGTTCAAAAATGTTCTACATTAAAAACCATTCCTACCGGGCATATGTATACCCTGTACACACAATATCTAGCATAGATGCCTTAATATTATTTTAATAGGTACCTTGCTATGATAATTTAGAAAACCGCCTGGCAGTGTTACCCGACATATTTAGCTTTAGACAATTTTCATGTCTGAACAAATAAATTTCCGAAACGTAGTGTTATTTTTAAAAAAACACAGACGATGGACATGGTCCAAGAATTTAGCGATCCCGACTGTAACACACCAGCGTCAGAACCCTTTAAAATTTACTAATTCATACGTTTTCTTACAGAGAGGAACTACGTTCTGTCTGTAAAAACAACAGTTATGCCTTTTGAACCTCTATTTAGCAGAAAAATATTGCTACTGAAAATAAAATAAATTACGTTCTTACAGCCTTGTCATTCCCAATAGCGAACGTCCTGGTAAGTCTGCATAATATTCCCTGGGATAAACGTTTCTATAGACTTGTTGCCAGTAACAGTTTTCTTTAATGATTCGAAAGTGATCTTTAAATAGCGTATTCAAAGATTTAAAACAGAAATTAAAAGAAATCGCGTATCATTGAAAATTATCAAATATTTATGAACCGCATTATCTGTTATGCGTAATCCTGTCCTTGAAGCGTGCTCCAGTGACCTCACACACGCCAATATCTTTGGATTCACTTGTTGCAAATTAAAGTTGTCTCATCAGTCATGTCTGGGTATGCCTCGTTATCATTATCAGCTTTTGAGCAGACAACGGCGTTAGCTACAGATAGTCACAGATGTTTACATGCTGACAGCACAAAGGAGATGTTTACAGTGTTTAAATTACAATATTAGATCATCGACGAAACACGCGCTTAAAAAAGGTTAAAGGTCTACGATATCAGCACTATCAGTGACTCCGAAGGGCTTCAAATGAACTGACAATGGTATTTATCGACCAGGCCAGAGTATGTAAGTAAACCATCTTAATGAAGCTAAAATGAGACAGACTGCATCTGGAACCGTGATACTTCCTTGAAAAACAACAGATTTCGAGTGTCCTTACTCGGGCCGAAATCCGTAGATGTTGAAATTCAAACTGAAATACACAACGGAAACTACAAAGTTTATAGAATAAATTAAAATCGAAAATATATTGGATCGTATATTATTTCTTGCGCTGTATAAAATATTGTTACACGGTAAAATTCTCTTACTAAACGAAGCTATTAATAGAACGTTTGTTGATTTAAAGAAGAGATATTGTAAATGCGTCATATTGTGATTCATAATATTAAAAATATATATTAAAAATTACAGTCAATCACAATTATAATAATATTAAAAGATTTAAAACATCATTTAAATACACTACTAGTTTTCAGTAATTAGTGATAGGTTTATACTACATACACCCGTCGATGGCTAAATTGTAGCCGAAACTAGTAGTGTATTTAAATGATGTTTTAAATATTTTAATGTTATTATAATTGTGATTGACTGTAATTTTTAATATATATTTTTAATATTAAAGAAGAGAGTTTGACTACTGCACACAAAATTGAGTTATACGCTGCTGGACCTTCGTATGGTCTTCAGAATATTTCCTGTTATCTGATTACTTTGAAACAGCAAGTCAAAAATGATTGTCCAGGCTCTGTGTTTCATGTACTGAAAGTTATATCGTTGTGGGGGTTTTTTTGATCGAAAAAGTGGATAATTATTACTTCAGCACAAGACATTATTGAGGGATGAGGTGTCTCTGGAAGAGTGGTACAAAATTCAGCGACAGTCCCAGTTTTACGTTTCAACTGGGAAATTTATACTAGATGTGTGTCCTTTTGAAAATCTACGAGTTCATGTTTCAGACATTTCACTTCACGATCAAAGAGATGAATTATTCAAGATTGACTTTAACTGATATCACCCGTGGTTTTGAAAAACATTTCACTTCAACAATTTTTGTCTACGTCGTCATTAATAGATGCCTCGAAGCATCGAAAACTGGTAGAAATTTCTTCCACATAGCCTATATTTAAATTTTAGTGTCATATTAAGTTTTTTCTCTCCATTTAAGTAGCCACACTGAAAGATCTGTTCTTTGTTACAATTTCCTTCCTGATAAATTAACTATTTTTCAGCTCTTCAAGAAAGTTTAAGTTTTTCTGCATTGTATTATAAATCCGGCGATGCAATCATCTTGTTTAATGCCCATAATGAAAAATAAACAGTTTGTAACACGACGACTTCTTACTTTAGCTGGTTTTCAAAATAAACTGAAATTCGTTTCTTCTGTCCTTACAGATGAAACAGCTGTGTGCGGTGACTGTATTCCTGCACATGGCATTTCTTGTGCTCGGTTCGAATGTTGGTAACTCCACATCATCAATAACAGAAGAACCCAAGCCGCCATTCAAGTGTTTTCACCAGCCACTCGCAGCCTGCAACCTGATTGGGTGCAGATATTTAAATGGGTCACAAGACACTGCCGTGTGCTGCCACCTGACGCAATTCCAATTCAAAGAAAAAATGGCGGGTAAGTGTAGCTTCAACTTTTGAATATCACGCACGCGATAGAGTTACCAAAAGAACTTCGCAGTGCAGTTGGTAACACTTCCTTGACATTCGGCCCACAGACGGTTAACCGAGGGTGTTTCACTCATCCCCTGCAGAAAAATTCCTATATGACTCCAACTCGTCATCCTTCACTTCGCTCTAAGAATATTTTGTGATCAGTGCTGTCATGAAGCTGGCCAGAATGCGCTCGTCGCCATCTTGATATTACTTTCGCTTTTCGAGACACACGGAATTTTGAAAAAAAAAATCAAGAGTTAATTCCTCTGAATCCTTCTAAAATAATTTTTTTCTTTATTTATTGTTTACTTATTATGAAGCATGTCTTACTACTCTGGTCTTCACCTAAATTTTCTCATGTTAAGGCATTGTTAGACGTGTCATCAAAAATTCTGTACACATTTCTTGTTTCTCGCATCTGATTTACAGTCCAACCCATCATTAGCTTTCTTGATCAGATGCCCTGACCGAGTGTGCTGTATGCATTACGCATTCGTCGTACAATATTCTGCCTTCCAACATACATGAATATCTCAGAGGCGTATATCAGGAGGGTAGATTTTGTATCTTGGTAAAAACAAACTGTGGAACAGTATGCTACATGAAAAGCTGGTAGTCGTTCAGCTAGTTAAGGAGTGTCACGCCTGTTATGGGAATCGAAAATTTATTTACCTATTTCACAAGATCTCGCCACTTACCCTTTCCTAAGCCAAACGAAGCCAGTGCACATCCCAACACCTCATTTATTTTCAGTTAATTTAAATATTATCACCTTTCCTTTAGGTTTTCGGACCAAAATTTTATATATATTTATAATCCCTAATATGCGTGCTAGATGCGCCACCCATATCATACTCTTTAATTTTATCACCCTAATCCTGGGGTCTCGGGTTCGATTCCCGGCGGTGCCCGAATTTATAACTTGTGTTGGGCAAGGCCGTGGTCTAGGCAACACGGAGTTTTCCTCCGGGGGCTTCCCCGGTTTCTCCGTGGCATCCCAACAATTACCCCATTCACACACAGAAGAAGGCAATGGCAAACCACTTCTGGATCATCTGCCAAGAACGTATATGAACAGGTCCCAGTCCGAGAAAAGGATGGAAGGATCCTGTTCATATGGACCTGTCATCAGACAGAACACTAAATAATAATAAGATGAGGTGGTCTAGCGGTTAGAACGCTGGCCTTGTAATCCTGGGGGTCTCGGGTTCGATTCCCGGCGGTGCCCGAATTTATAACTTGTGTTGGGCAAGGCCGTGGTCTAGGCAACACGGAGTTTTCCTCCGTGGCATCCCAACAATTACTCCATTCACACACAGAAGAAGGCAATGGCAAACCACTTCTGGATCATTTGCCTAGGAAACAAATGAACAGGTCCCTATCAGAGGGATGTCACCAGGGGTTGTTTTTTTTACTGGAATTTGGATCTAAAAAGGCCAGCTGATAATAGAATTGAAGACCTAATTTGAGTACATGGACCATGTTATGTCTGGAAAATATTTCTTTCCCTCTGATCTGATATACTTGTCCCAGGAAATGTTAACATTTGTAAACATGTCACTTCCCCAAGATATTTTGATGTACGTGTTGACTCAGCTGTTAGGATTTGTGACTGCAAAAAACCGACAGTCAGCCACGTATAGGAACTGATTTCAAATACAACTTCCATGTGTAAAATCAGAGAAGGCAGAATGTTTTGGAATGAAAATGACATGAAATGCATTCTTTCATGACACTGAGTACTGCATAAACCTTAATGTTGGTTTGTTCTTGATATAAACATATACAACTACTGTTATGATGACGATTAAACTGCAGACTGTACAGAGACAGAGATTGTCGTCATTCTGGTTTGTTATGCATTTGTATCGAAAGTTGTTTAAGGCGGTGAAACTTTTTTTACAGAAATCTGTCTTCTTACAAATTCCGTAAAATTAAAGTATTCTGGTGTTCTGCGTTCTGAAGCCATGTTGTCTTGTAGGCAGCTTTTAGCATTCTGGAGGAAAGTGACACCTCCCTTTCAAAGCGGAGGTAAAAGACTTACAGGACCACATGGCATCATAACCCAGGACACTACATTCCTCATTTTCGCTACTGCGTTAACCTCAAATTTCAATCAATAAAATTTAATTTGAGGTTCATGTAAAATAAGGGTTATATTTGACCAATACAAACTAAAGTAACGTTCATCCCATCTCCAGTTGGCATGAGTTCCACATGAATTTTTTTAAATATTATAATTTAATAATATATAACTGCACAGTTTAAATTAATTTTTGTGCAAATTCGACATATTAATTTAAAAAAAGAACAGATGAAGGTATCAGAATTTAAATTTTCAAATTTGGTGTTTGATATCAACACTAGCCTCCTACTCTACCAACTTGTCTACCAATAAATATGGATTGCAAGCTAAGTATAGTTTTTACCCATATTCTGTCACGGGTCACATGTCTTGGGTAAAGTCATTGACATTAATCCATGTTTGGGGCTCCAAAATGTGTAATAAAAAAACACACAAGATCTAAGACTTATGACCTGAAGATGGAGGCAGCAGATCCCCCCAAAATGTTGGTAATGACATCATAACGAAGAATTTCACAATTTACGTTTCAACTCTTATAACTAATATTGAAGGCACAGCAATGTTATTGCCTAGACATGTTTTAGTTAAACTGCAATTTATTTTAATAACTGACGAAGTTCCCCAACTTATACGAAACCCAAGATGGATTCTTCACAATTTGGTCTTGGCTAGTTACAGATACGACACTGACATAATTTTTTTTAGAAATTCTGGTTGTAGACTTGCATGTTCCAGTATTTTGATATTCACTTGACTTATATATGTTGATTTTGTTATCTGCAGTACTTCAGCAGAACAGAAACCTAACAAGACTGCATATCATGAATGCAACAGTGGACGATCTCAACATGAACCTGTTCTGGCTGTCTAACCTGGAATCTCTAGCGTTTACTGATGGCCACGTTGCAAGAGTCGTGAGGCTGAACCACACGAACCTCACGAACCTCACGAATCTAAGGTGCCTCAATCTGTCGAGCAACCACATCACAGAGGTCGACGGCGGGATTGCACGGGAACTTCCAAGCCTTTTACAGTTGGACCTCTCAAACAATAACATCACAAATTTCTCATTTGAGCTTCCAGAGAATGGTAGCAACAGCTCCGTCTCCCACTTCTGGCTTGATATCTCAAGTGAGTACAATGGAACCTTCAAGCCCCAACATAAGACTATCTCTCTCATGTTTTTTGTTAACCACGATTCCAGGAAGGAAAGCTGTTTTATGTTTATGTCACATTATGTGACTGAAACTAGCCACAAAAAATAAAAACTTTTTAGCAATTTATTTATAGTGTCAAATATAACTGATTTCTTGTATAAACAACAACTTGTAAGATTTGAGGTTTTCACAGCGATGAGTATGAAGATTTCTGTCTTCTGGGTTGTTGCGACGTGTAGTATGGTCGATGAATTATCGCCCTGATGACGGAGGCAGTATGACCTCTGAAACGTTGGTAAACATCGACCAGACTACACAGCGCAACAACCCAGAAGACAGAAATCTTTGTACTCTGATGACGGAGGCAGTATGACCTCTGAAACGTTGGTTAACATCGACCAGACTACACAGCGCAACAACCCAGAAGACAGAAATCTTCATACTCATTGTCCTGATGACGGAGGCAGTATAACCTCTGAAACGTTGGTTAACATCGACCAGACTACACAGCGCAACAACCCAGAAGACAGAAATCTTCAAACAGCAACTCATTTTGCCCTTCCAGTTTCTGCTAATAATGTTCACTTTCTGTTTGTAGATAACACGCACCTCTGGTGTTCCAACATAACACAACTCAAATCTGGAGTACGTGGTACATGGAACCTTCATATCTTGAACCATAACTGCACCGTATGCATGGTGCAGAGAGATGAATTTTGGTTCAAATTTCAGGAGACAATTCTGTTTGATCATATTGGAGATGTCGAACAGGTAAATCTTATCAGTTGGTGCAGTGGTAATGCTGGTATTGCATTCAAGAATTATCTACGTCTAATTCTGTCAATGTTACTTCCTTTACCACCTTCCGCCTTTACTAAGAAGCTTTTTATATGATTCCTAAAAAGAAGTATTTCATGGTTTTCAGAACTTGAATTGTCCTTCAGTGGATAAACTTGTACATTTGTTTACAAAAGAAGTAGGCTAAATAAAATATATTTTTCTTAAATTTGCTCTGGTTAGTATCCATGTTGACGTACAGTTGCTGTGTTGATGTCATATCCGTTATATGCTACAAGTTTTGGTTTACTGATGAAATTAATTCAGGAACTTATACTCTTCAGATTTCTGAGTTATGACATAAGGCAAATTACGTCTGTATCAAAGTTCTTGCTGTAGGTATGAAGCCGATGGAAACACGGGACTTAGATGACTGAAGTGAAAAGTTTTATTGATTTGGAATTACGTGTTGGACAGAGTGATCGTAATGAATTAGATAATTTGTCATGAACCAACTGAAACAGTAAAAATATGAGAAAACTTCACTAAGGTCTGGAAGAGAGTAAGAAACCTGATGAGTCAAATTTTAATTCGAGTGTTCATTATTTAAGTTATTACTATCCTTCAGGATTTTTTCTTAAATTTCTACAGCAAACAAAAATTTTCTTGCGCCCTCAGTTACGTTCCTGTGTTCACAGGTGGAAGAAGACTGTAAGAAAACAAAGACACCGTGCACATGTCTACCGTACCGATATTTGTACACATCTGTGTATCAGAATCACGATTCTATGACTATAAGTGTCAATTGTTCAGGGAAAAATCTTACATCACTTCCCGATATTCCACCACACACCATAGTTCTGAACATCTCCAACAACAACGTGAGTATGCGTAAAGAAATACTTGACTATGATCAACATAATGATTAACCACTATCATATGAGAATAGATCATATAAACTCTTGTACCCTGGTCAGACTTTAACTGAGGTTACCTGTTCAGTGGTATGAGCCGAGATAGCTCAGTCGTTATAGTGACAACCTTAAGGGCTTGACAACTGGGGTTCAATCCCTGACGGGGGCAGAGGATTTTTTTCCTGTCCTCTGCGTCCAGACCGGCTCTGAGGACCACACAGCCTCCTATCCAATGGGTACCGGTGTCCTTTCTCGGGGGTAAAGTGAAGCTTGGGCGTGATGCCGATCACTCACCCCCATCTAGTGCCGAAGTAAAGAAAGAATAGGAGCTATATTTCCTCTCCTCCGAAGTGACCTACGCGACATGTAGCGGGACGGCTTTACTTTAACAGTTCAGTGGTATGCTAGTGTAAAACACACTCGGAGAGTGACAGGGATTAAGGATTCGTACCTTATTAACCCTTAACTAAAGTTAAAGTTGGCTTAGCAGGAGTACGAGGGGTTAGAAATTTTATTCCCATATAATAAAGGTGGGTATGAAGTAGCAAGTAAGGTGTGAACGTGATCCATTTGGTCAAAATGTAGTTTCCCTTTGTCATAATATTCCTATGCGATATTTGATTTCCATAGTTAATTTCCTCAAATTGCATTTTTATTTTAGAGAAATCTGCCAATTTCATGTGTTCTTTGCAATGTTCATAAAGTGAAATTGTACTGGGGAGAACAATATATATCAGTTGTCAACATTTTTCAACTCCAAAATTACACGATGGATTTTTACGAGATTTGGTATAGGAAATCTGCCCTTAAAAGTTTCCAGTAAAATTTAATTTTGATTCATGTATTTGTCTGGCTTTCACACCAGGTCTGCATAATTTTTAAAACTTTCTAAAAGGCGTGCTCTTTATATAATTTGGGAAGGGGTAAGAGACGCACACACTTGCCGTTATCCTATGCCACTGCACTTTTGAAAGAAGTGCTTTATAAAATATCTTATATGAACTAATTTGTATGCAGTTTGTTTAATTATAAGTTAATTGCATTAATTAATTAAATTTAGTCAGATTTCAAAAATGAAGTTAATGTGTAACTGGGCCATATATTCAAGTGATCACAACATTTAAATCCTCAAGCTGCCACTGGCTCTAAGACAGAAAATGTATTTCAAATTTAATTGTCTTCTAAAGAAAAAGACTGTAGACAACATTTTCTTCATGTGTTTCAGATTACAAATCTGAAGCGAATCAGAATTGATCCAAACTACCAGGAACTTCGAGAACTCCACGCAGAAAACAACCAAATCGTGTCGATGCATGAAATTGAAGCTTCTAATTTTATTAAGAACTTTCAGGTCCTTGATATTCGAGCAAACAAGTTAACTGAGGTGAGATTCAGGTTCTACTAATTAGTAATTAATTTTTCTTCCATTATCTTTTCACTTTCCTCATTTATAAAGAAAGGTAGCTCACGGTATGTCCATACGTCTGCCCCTACCCTTACTTCTAAGTTCTCAACGTATTGAAAGATTTTAATTAAATATCTGATCATCAGTAGGACTTTTCATAAATAAAATGTGTTCATCTGAAAGCAATTCCACTAATCAAGCACTTTGTGACTTAGTGGGATGCATATCTGATTGCGGGGTCCGTAGTGGCCGCGCGGTCTGAGGCGTGGGCCTTGTGCCGCTTGGTCGCTGGGACCGTGGGTTCGAATCCCACTCAAGTCATGGATCTTTGTACGCGTTTTTCTGTGTTGTGTTGTACTGTGTACAGGTAGAGGCCTTGCGACGGGCCGATCCCTTGTCCAAGGAATCCTACCGAATGTCTATAGATGAAGTCAACGAAAAAGTTGGGACCCGCAGTGCTCAGGCACTTGAAGAACGGGTCGTTCCCAGTATCACAGTATATCTGATTGCATATAGTGATGGTGTGACTGGAAAAAATTCCTCTCCAGGTCAAGTGAATGTCAGAAATGTTGCACATCTAGCATGTAGCAGTATAGTAAGAGTACTTGTAAATTAGAACAGTGATCTAATGCTATAATTGAATTTGTTCTTTCTACAGATAGAAACTTACATTTACAATAATGCCTTTGAATTTGATAACAACAAAAAAGTGAAACTTGCTGGAAACAAAGTTATGTGCGACTGTAGCACGGCTCAACATGTCAGGGTGAGTTTCAACGCTATACGTGCCAGTGAGTGGTTGTTGGAAGACATTGCATTGCTTATTTCTGGTGTTTTGCCATGTGTGCTGTGAGCGTGGAAAGACTGCGTGGTGTTAGAAGATATTTTTTTTAGGGAAATGGAATTGAATGGTAATGTTCCCCTTATGGTCAAGCATAATGCTTGGATTTACAAACCACATTTCTTTTTTAGTAAGGCTACACTTATCTTTAACTTCCGATATCACTCCTTTAAAGAAATGTATGCACATTATCCCTCTGTTTGGTGTTAAAAAGCAGGTGAAAATTCAAATTAATCTTGTAAATATGTTTTTTTATGAAATCATATCAGCATTTATAAAAATGAACCACAGGATAATATATAATGACTTAACTTTTAACTTTAACTTTTACTGTATGGGAATAGGGGATTTAAATTCATTTACTTAGACGCGCAACCAGCTGGACTACACATGAACGATGCTGATAAAAGTGCAGATAATTTACTTGGTGTTATAAATGTTTTCATACTTTTGTCAGTACAGGGCATTCAGTACAAACTTTTGGATGTTCTTTATGCCCTAGCAATATCTTTCTGTCATAGAACACGGATTATAGCCAAAACTACCGACAGCAAGAGACAATATTTATAACAGCAGTGGCATCTATCGACTGAATTGTTCAGTGTCCAAAAAGTATCCTCGCCAAATAGGAAGAACATTTAAGACTAGACACGAGGAACACGTTCGAGCCATGATGAATAACCGACTTGGCACAAGATTCTTCTGACAGATATATTAGACATTGGGCAGAGAACACCATGACAATAATAAGAAAAACCAGAAAAAGGAAAATTTCTGAAATATTATGTTTCTATCCAACTAATAATAAATTCATACAAATGAATTTAAGGTTGATGACAGTAACCAAATTTTTGAAGTGATGTATCAGAGAATTATAAAACAACATAAAAACCAGCACACTGCCTCACTATACGAAAATGGTCAAACGCACCACGCCGCTCGTCATTCCACAGCGATACACCACAAGACACACAACTCGGATAAGACGATACTCCAGAACCACATATCATATAATGAATTTTTCACAATCTATAAAACTTTCTACTAATATAAATTACATCTGGACTCACCAAGCCTTGCTAGCAATTTTAACGACATTAAGAAAATTTAAATTTTATTTACGTTAAGTGGCATCACTGCCACTCCAGCCTCCGACATTCAAATGGTTGCAATATTTGTGTTACTGATGACAGGAAATTGAAAAATACTGAAGCAAGGTGGCCTCCAGCAGAATGATATTTGCATGACATTACATGAAAGTCTGTCATTTTATTTGAACAACGTGAATAGGAATGCTCACATTGACATGATACCATAAGCTTACTTGTACTTACAAAATAAGGAAAGTAGACTAAAAATATCTGTATAAAATCTGGAGCGTATGCAAAAAAAAAGGAATTTCACATAATGTTACCTTTTCAGTCTCTGGGCATGTGCCTCATACATATGAATGCTATGAGATGAAAATTTGGATCTTTATTAGTTTTATTTCACTTGGAGGCAACTGACTTTTGCTTCTTAATACATCACACAACCGACAATGAAGAAGACAATAATATTTAGTTAAATTAATTTTCTAGATCACTGTTTATTATTTTTATTCTCAGATGTGGCTGTTGAAGAATCGAAAACATATTGACGACTACAATGAAATTCGGTGTGAAAATTTCGATGATAAGGTGGGTGTACAGAAGACTGCCAATGATATGGGCTAATGGAGGCGAAAGGATGTATGCATGATCAAAAACAAGGATAATCAAAAATATTTTGTTTGGTGCTTTCACAAAACATGTTACAGATTGCTTTACTCTTCTACAGAACTGATGTCCATTCTGATAAATAGTGTGTAATGGTTTCTTTTGTGTAAAAGTGTTTAGACGCCTCGTAGGACTGTGAATTTTGTCGGTGGCTGTTAATTTCACTTTATTCAAACCCTTTCTGGCTCATATAGCTTATAAACAGTTATCTTCTAAATCCCAGGCAGTTTGTATTCTAAGAAATTCTTTATTTTAATATTATTTGTTGATATCTTAGATGTAACACTAAAATTTTTTTTTTGTTTGGTTTATAACTTGGTATGGGAATTTTGTCACTTTTTGCAATTCTGGAAACAGATGGCTTCCTTGGATGGGAAAACATGGATAATAGATTTAAGGTTTACATGCGTCATGTTTGTGTTTTTGATTAAAATATATATTAAAATTCAGGTCAATACACAAAACAATTTTTTAGATGTTAAAATTTTAAATTTAAATGTTAAAATTTTTAAATTTTAACATTTAAATTTTAAATTTTAACATTTAAATTTTAAATTTTAACATCTAAAAAATTGTTTTGTGTATTGACCTGAATTTTAATATATATTTTAATGGATAATAGAATCGTAAGGTCCAAATTAAAATTAACTTCCCACCTACACTATAAGTCTCCCATGTAGTATTGACAGAAATGTATTTTTATAATTACATTTGATATTTTGTCTTCAATTTGTATTATTATTTCATCATTTGTGCAGGTGATGGATTTAGATCAGAACAAGGTCTGCACGTATCCTCGTGTGTGGACAGACTATATCAACTACATCCTCGCAAGTGAGGTGGTACTATTGCTGCTCCTCATCAGTAAAGTCTCTTACGACTACTGGATATTCCGTACTGCAGGGTACCTGCCGTGGCCTGCTTCCAAGATGCCTAAAATGCCCTGTGACTGGGTATTTGAAACTTGAACGGTGTTAACTGTTTAACATCTTATTACAACTGCCTTACGTGAATTGTTCACCTGATACGGTATGATAGGTTTCATGGTGCCGTGGATATCGGTCACGGCTATTGATTGTCAGAAGACGCGGTGCAAATATGAATGTTTGTGCACAGGGAAGTGGCAAAGAATCGTCTGTAATTTGCAACTCTTGACATTTTTGGAGAGAAATGAAAATTCAGAGGATGCTGATGTGGTGACAGATATCTCATTTGGAGTTGTGTGGTGATGTGTGGGGGAATGTAAATTGAATTAAGTACCTGATAAACACGTGAAATAATAATCTCTAACTTGAGAAACCTAAGTTGCTGCACTGTTAAAAAATGTTTTGTAGGAGCGTTCCTGAGTGATGTTCGAATTCATGCACAAGAGAGAAAAATGATTAATTCTTAAAAAATCAGAGCAGACATTATCATGTCTCGAGGAGAGGTGTACTGAAAATTATTTAAAAGGAACTTAAGACATGGAAAACCTGTGTAGGAGGATACGCAAGTTATGATGGGATGCGATAATACGTTGTGATTGCCGACTTAGGAAACAAGAAAGTCTGGTGTGAACCAGTTGTGATGAAAGTATCTACTTTGCTTTAAAATAACTTATTGGGTTTGCTTTGTGATAAACCTGTTATTATGAAATACCCAGTTTATAAAGTGTTTTGTTAAACTTTATATGTTTACAATTTAAAATTCCGATTTGAGTGCGATGAAACATGAAGAAAAAGTATGGAACAGCTTCTTTGTTAATTAAACGGATAATTTTGCTACATTGAATGTTATACATTGTGATATGCCTGTGTATTACAGTAGAGTCCTGATTATGTGACCTAAATGGGACAGAAAGATTGCTGGATAATCGAAGATATCGGATAATATAAAAGACTAATAAAAGAGATGGGAGTACATATCAAACTCAATTTATGATATTATTAGATTTTGAAGAAAATACAATATGACATCAAATCTCACAAACAAAAGTAATATTTAACATAATGTAAAATTGTCTACTTCAGTCTGTTTACATCCTTAATTTATCAAGAACAGTATTTTATCTTTTAAAGTAAACATATCGAGCATGGTATTTAATCCTTGAAAGTTACTGTGCTCAAAGTTCATTCATATTTTGGGATCTCTTTTAATTTAGTGCTTCTGTTCATCGGTTACTGTTCATGTGACTATTGAAATTGTCTACTTACATCTGAGTGATGGATATGTGTTATTACTCTGAATTTAGAAACTGTTTGTGAACTACATTTGTGTATGGCTTTCAATGTAAATTTTATTCTTTGTTGATATGGACAGCTACGGATGCTGTTCTGTTAACTTGAAGCTGGGGGCGGTAAGGGGAGAGGGATCTCGAAGTCCTATTGCGACCTTGAAACATGCAATTTAGTGATGGTGGGTATACATAGCACTGTAGAATAATAATTTTTATTTATAACTAACAAAATTTTTAGTTCCATGTTCCATTTCTGTGGCTAAATATCTTATGCTAACAAGTTGTTACTATCACCCTCTTTTTTTTGGGGGGGGGGGGGGGGGTTGTGGAATTTGATGTCACTGGACAACTTGAGAATTTTTGCATCATCCCTTGTCATATTAAATATGTTTGATAATATATTTCATACTTCGTTACACATAAATTTTTATTTGAAATGTTCAGTTTGGGTTTTGCGAAATCTTTTTGGTTTTATCGTCGACTGCATAAAGGTGTACTGTTATGAATAAACATGTTTAGATTAGCTGTAATTTGAATATTTATAGATTTATTTAAAGTATACAGTGATCACAGTGGGAGACCAATAGGGTATCAGTGCTTAAAAGACCTGCTTGCAATTTTATCAATCCATGAAACAGAAAAAACACAAAATGAAAAGTTTCCATTCAACAAATCCACTGTAACTTCAAAGAAGTCTGTCATCCAACCGTAGTACAACAGCAGAATTTAATGCGTTAACTGCCTATAACTTCTTGGATACAATTTGTTAAATGGATATAAATGATGACTTATGTTCCACCAAAGATTGAGCAGAAAATCTAGCAATGGTGATATTAAGTTATATAATTTATTTTACTTGCTTTATGCATCAATTGTACAGATTTTTGATATACCACTTCCAATTGTACTTTCTGTTTTGAAATTTTGGCTAAATAATGTTTTACCTAAACTGAAATTCATGTTTAAATTGGTAAATATTATTTCTTATATAATATGGTCTTGTAGTATATTTATGAAATCTCTCATGCAACAATACATTCTGTACATTTGTTACTGCAGAATGTCAGGCACTGAAAGATAAAAATTAAAAATATTTTTCAATAAAGGAGTTACAGAAAATATGACATGAATCTCGAGCCAAGTCCTGCTAATAGTCACAAGTCAAGGAAATCCACACATTTTATAGAACTTGAAAGAACAAAACCATGTTCACAGTAGTCAGTTACTGATCCCTATTCTTCATCAGATGAATGCAGACTCAACACTCAAAATGTGTTCTAGCAAATGAAAAGAAATCAAGTACGTATTTAACCCTTTGGCGATTGTATGCACATTTACGTATAAATAAATTGTTTAGAAGTCATATTATGTGGTTATTTACCTCTTCATATTTATGTAATCTCTTGATATTTCTTAAAACTTCCAGGTAAATAATAGGATCACCAAAATTGATTTCTGGTTGTACTTTTCCTTATCAAAATATCCAAGTAAATTCTAAACCCACTTAATATTGTGTAAGATATGAGGTTTTCACAGCGGTGAGTATGAAGATTTCTGTCTTCTGGGTTGTTGTGCTGCGTAGTCTGATGATATTCATCGCCCTGATGACGGAGGCAGTATGACCTCTGAAACGTTGGTAAACATTGACCAGACTACACATCGCAACAACCCAGAAGACAGAAATCTTCATACTCTGATGACGGAGGCAGTATGACCTCTGAAACGTTGGTTAACATCGACCAGACTTCACAGCGCAACAACCCAGAAGACAGAAATCTTCATACTCTGATGACGGAGGCAGTATGACCTCTGAAACGTTGGTTAACATTGACCAGACTACACAGCGCAACAACCCAGAAGACAGAAATCTTCATACTCTGATGACGGAGGCAGTATGACCTCTGAAACATTGGTAAACATCGACCAGACTACACAGCGCAACAACCCAGAAGACAGAAATCCCCACTTAATATTATTGTCTTATGTCAATACGGAAGAATAGGAAAATCCTGATGTTCAGACATTCTGTCTTTATACTGACACTATAGTTACAACACAGAAGACCACAATGTCATTCCATGACAAATCAACACAGTTCACAACCCCATCTCTACAAAACTGCATGAAAACTGCAGAGGTATTAGGTTTCGAGGATTCAAGTTTCATAATTTTTAATGCCTTAAGTGAAATATATCTGAAATTTTGATAGTCTGAAATTTTCAAAAATTCATTAATTTTGAGCAAACGTTGCTGTCCCTTTAATGGCAGTGACTTTGGCCATCTTAGGTCTAGAGGTCTAAATCAAACAATGTTGAAAAGCTGATTACATTCCCTTTTGAATGATATGCCGCATAGATTTAGAACTGGCAGAAGAAATTGTGAAGGTAGACAAACTTAAATTTGACCTCAAATTATTAAAAATGCAAAACTTTAATTTCTTTCAAAGAAAATATATTTCAATCATCATCTAATATCCCAATAATGCTCAATGTTTTAGTCTTGGATCACGTTTTGTCAGGTCACTTCGTCCACTTAACTACACACTCACATCCACCATTTGTAAATGATACCAAGTGTTTTTGGTGGCATACTACAAAACTGCACACACATTTATTTTTTCTACTTTTAGACTACATTTTGCTTTGGTACTTGTGGGTTATCGGGACACATCGCTTTAAAAATAAGTTAGGTTATGTTGGTTGTCATTTATTGAAATAAAATATAATAACTTTCAAGTATATGTCATTTATCCACATACATTAACCTAACCTAACCTATTTTTAAAGTGATGTGTCCCGATAACCCACAAGTACCTTTGCTTTTATTCTATTTGATGCTATTTCTCATTCTTTTTTATAAATCAGTTTTTGTCTTCCCCCCACTCCAAAAAAATTTTGGTACCCTAGGCAACTGCCTAGTGCAGAATTATAATTACTATTTCTTCAATAATGCCTTCCTCAAAAAATAAACTACTGAATAACTGTGGTGCTCTTTATAACCCTAAATATCTGCTATCAAACTCCGAGAAATACTAGTCTTCTGTGTTGTGAGATGGTTTGAAAACAAAGTCAGATGAAAATGGTCCGACTACCAAAGATACTGAAACTAACTGTGTAATCTTTACTATGATTAGGATGCAATACTCAACAGTAACCACACAGTTAATGCTGGGCTTCTAGGTTGTAATGCCGTTCAGTGCTGAAGATGGAGGCAGTATGTTCCTCCAAAATGTTGGTAACTACCTACAACTCCATGCAGCATTACAACCCAGAAGACCATCACTGACATCTTAAACAATGGGAGAACTTTAAATCTCAATAAACATTGTTTTCTAAGAGACAGAAATGTTTTCAAATGTTTATTAATTAAAATTTAACAAAATAAGATTAATGTAATTTTGTTTAAAGACGATATGATTTGTTATCCAGCATATAGTTTTGTTTAATAAAAATACCCGATAACTGGTGCAGAAGTATTTTCAACTGTTTTCTTTAAAAATAAGATAGGCTGGATAGTAAACATGTTTTTGTTTCATTCTTATCTTAATGATATCAGTCTAATGAACTAGAATGGTACAAGAATCAAATCCTTATTCTGTCAGCAAGTTTAGCATAATTTATCCTACAAATTATATGTACACTTCCCAAGGTTCACGGATCCACAAAGACATAACCTCAGACAGTCACAACAATAGAAAGGATATAACAATATATTCCTCTCTCGACCGTTCTACCAGGTATTTCAAAATTGAAATTACAGTTAGGCCTGTTTTATACCGGTATCAGGCGCTTAAAATTGCAAGGCAGGAAGATAAGAACGACTTCCAAACCAAAAATGTTGCTTACGATGTATGAACGACCTTAATCACGCGGAACAAAAAGTATGTCAGGTTCTCGCTACCCTGGTAGGCAGTGGGTTCTAGTGAGGTTTAATTGATTCTTTAATCATATAATATCGCTGTTCGATTCAAGAATTCAGGTTATAAACCGTCAAATTAAATGTGTTGACAATCCATTATTACACATTTCTGAAGGATTTTGAGCAATGTGGTCGTTGTCCGTTTGGAGGCAGGCCTACAGTTACACCATTTTCTTACTCGCGCAACTTCAAAATCATAACAAATCCAGTGCAAATGATACGTAGTATTCAGAGTGATGCAGTACACATAAATTATGGAAATGAAATATTTACCTTGGTTGCTGCAGCCCGGCTGTCAATGTGGGCGGTTCCAGTTCCACTGTTTAGGTCTACGTTTCTGGTTCATTCCGGAAACACACACTGAAGAAATTAAAACGCAGTAAGAAAATATGCGTTTAATAATGTACCACATTCAATCACAGCACACGCCACAAACTGAAAAGACACAGGAGCACGAAACACGGAAACAGGAAACCAGCATTGTCACACGGACACTTACAGACAGCAGTCGCTTAAATTTCCCACGCTATTCTCTACCATATCCCGCTCTAGTCTAAATTATACCTATATTCAGTTAGCTGCTTATATATAGTAGAACACCTAAATCTGCCGCGAGACACCGCCAACATATAAGTCTCCCACTAAAGGCACAAATAATCGAATATATTATTATAATTTTCGTTACTGATATATAAAAACCCTGGTGTATGTTCAAAAATTCTTGCGTTAAGTTACCTGCCCTTGCAATGAAAAACAACTGATTGGTAGCCCGCGACGCAAAACAGGAGTATTAACGCAACGAAATAATTTAAATTTAATGCGTTATAAAATGTAATATTATTTTCATTTCGCTAAAGAACAGTAAATGAAAACACAAAATAATTCTACCCTGTAAGGAATTAACACGTAAAAACTTTTCATATTATAATTGTCGTATTACATAACATTTTCTCACGTTACAGCATATTGCATTATATTAAATAAAACTTGACATATGATGTTTTATAATACAGCGTGAGTCAGAAGTATGTTTACAAACTTTGTGTGCGTGTTCCTGGATTGAAAATAAGAATAATGTTCCTATAAACATGGGGTCACAAATGCTTCTTTTTCAAAATAATAGCCAAAAATAATTTTCAATGTATGCCTTTATTGCCAAGTATAAGGACAGGGATGTTTCTTTATAACAGATGCTTAAAGGTTGTTTCTCCATTCTCGACATAAGCCCGAGCACGACGTACACAAGACTGACCAGGGTTTCCTCGAATCATCTGGCATGCATTCTGCACACGTTCCCATAGGTTGTTGCATAAACGACGGACTTCAAGTCACTCCACAGGTAAAAAAGTCCAATGGAGTCAGGTCCAGTGACCTCGGTGGCCATGTTACTGGGCCACCACGCCGAATCCATCGCTGAGTGTACTGTTCATTGAGATGATCTCTGACGCTATGGGAGAAGTGTGCTGGGGCTCTGTCGTACATAAACCACGTTTGTCTTCTTGTATTCAGTGGTACATCTTCAGGGAGACGCGGCAAATGTCTTCTTAAGGATCACCGATATGAACTTTCTATTAGACGAGATGGAAGCATGTGCCAACTATTCCTGCCCAAACGTTAATTGAAAATCTTTGCTGGAAAATGGATTCACTTTGATATAAAGTTATTAATTGAAACTTATTTTTGGCTATTATTTCGAACATGAAACATTTGCGAGCCCATGTTCATAGGAACTTTTTTCCTTATGTTTGATCCTGGAATAAACATACTTCTGACTCACTCTCTATGTATCCCTTTGAGTAAGATTGTAACGAATTCTACAAATGCAGAATAAATTTTTAACAGAGATTGGTTCGGAATATTTTATAAACACGAATCCTTTCTCCATATCCTAAATAAATATTAAAAGTACAACTCATATTTATTCACAGTATTTATATTATTGAACGGATAGAAAATTCGGGAGGCCAAGGCGTCAATGGGGTCTAGTGGCGACCTCTTGTGAAAATAAAGCTGTATTTCCTGGCTTCCTGAAAGACGGAGTTATTCTTGATCAGCTGAAAAACTGTCACCTTCTCAAGAAACATTTTGTGCCTTGAAGTTAATTTAGAGTGCGAAGGTGTGAAAGATTCAGAGTAATTAGTGTTTCTTTCCATGTACTGTATTGCATACTTCCAATGTGTCGTTGTAACAGACCTATGTAATAACTAACAATTTACATCACTACGCCACATTCAAGCCACAGTGGCCTAGCGGTCTCGGTTTCGAATTTATAACTTGTGTTGGGCAAGGCCGTGGTCTAGGCAACACGGAGTTTTCCTCCGGGGCATCCCAACAATTACTCCATTCACACACAGAAGAAGGCAATGGCAAACCACTTCTGGATCATCTGCCAAGAACGTATATGAACAGGTCCCAGTCCGAGAAAAGGATGGAAGGATCCTGTTCATATGGACCTGTCGTCAGACAGAACACTAAATAATAATAAGATGAGGTGGTCTAGCGGTTAGAACGCTAGCCTTGTAATCCTGGGGTCCCGGGTTCGATTCCCGGCGGTGCCCGAATTTATAACTTGTGTTGGGCAAGGCCGTAGTCTAGGCATCACGGAGTTTTCCTCCGGGGGCTTCCCCGGTTTCTCCGTGGCATCCCAACAATTACTCCATTCACACACAGAAGAAGGCAATGGCAAACCACTTCTGGATCATCTGCCAAGAACGTTTATGAACAGGTCCCAGTCTGAGAAAAGGATGGAAGGATCCTGTTCATATGGACCTGTCCTCAGACAGAAAAAGATCCCCGCCACATTATATCATCATGAGGTGTCCGTCATGCTATGGTCTGATCATGAAAGCACGAATATACGGAAGTGTTTTGCACTTCAAAAAGTTTCTTCTCTTGTTAGACCACGAGTGATGACACGCAGACTCTAAAATTATCGACGTCGCAATTATGTGACGTCATTTCAAACATGTGGATGACAACTACATGGAATCATGTAATATTCATTCACAGTTGTCCGACACAAAATGAAATAAATAACATTTCCGTGAAGTTTTTGATTCATGGAAGAAGTAACACAATCAGAAATAGAAAAATGACAAAGTTACTGAGACTTGCATTTCTCACTGTTGCGAGTATAAAGATGGATTCTAGTTTGTAGCGCCGTATAGTCTGCTAAAGGAGTACCGACGGTTCAGAAGTGCTTGCTGCCTCAATCATCAGGATATAGGCTAACGAATGTTCTGGCCAAAATCACTTGGGACATTAATTTCGTAGTTTGAATTTTATTATTATTATTATTCAACATAGGGTTAGTAATTACCTTCAGGAAACAGGTTCCTTACTGAGAAGCTGGATTTTTTACACCCAGTTTACAATTTTTCCACCTGCGATGTAATCGGAATGTTTATTACAATAGTCACATGTGCCCGCCACTAAGTTCTATCCTGAACCAACTGAATTATAATTTCAGCCGTAATTAAATTTCTGTAACATCCATTTTAACATTTACCTCCCTAAGTGTATGTCTCAATGACTGAAACACGAAAGACGAGGTAAATATTATAGTTTTATATAATTAAAGCTTAAGTAGCTATTAGGGCTAAGATGAGAGACGGGAAGAAGGAATTGAACTAAAAGATAGCAGGCATTTCCGAACCGAATCTACTTTAAAATTATTAATTAGTCATCTCACTTACAAGTAAAGAAATATAGATTTCAGATAAGTGCCTTCGAAATGCATCAATTGATTATTAAACACGAATATAGAAAGACGTGGGGACAAACAGATGTGACATATTTTAGTGCAATCCTCTAAAAATACATCACACGTCCCTCCTACAGAAACCATTTTTTAATGTCTTATGGACTGTAATTATTTATTTATATATTTAAGTAATCATAGTTTTGTATGACATTTCAGATTCTCTCGGCGATGAAATTGTCGGTGTTGCTTTGTGGACAGTAGCGTACAACAGTGCCGACTGGTAGACACCAAGTTTTCCGATGAGCCTACTTCCTCCATCTTCAGGTGTGAAAGAAACTAGGACGGAATAAGGCACTGTGTTATTACCCAAATAGTTTGAAATTGTGACGGAAGTATCACATAAATAATCGTAAAATTTAAAGTACTACTGGAAACTTGAATAATTACTGGGCGGCAGCATGGCTTGTCTAGCGTCTCTACCCCACTAATGTGGACGAATGTACGAGGCGCGTCCCAAAAGTAAGTTTCCCTGGGGCCGTTTACAGAAACAAAACACAATTTCATGGAAATATTTATTGCAACAGATACAGCAAGTGCCCAGCTATTTTTCAACATATTCGCCACAGGAATTGAGACATTTGTCATACCGTGGGACAAACTTTTGAATACCTGTGTCGTAGAAGTCTGCCGCCTGGGATTGGAACCACTGTGTGACAACCATCTCCGCCTCTCTGTCATTCTCAAAACGCTGACGCTGACCGGACAGGAATTTCTTGAGGTGTAGGAAAAGATGGAAATCACTGGGAGCGAGGTCCGGGCTGTAGGGTGAATGATTAAACACCTCCCAGCTGAACTCCTGCAGGAGACTTGCTGTCCGTCGAGCCGTGTGCGGCCTAGCGTTATCACTGACCGCACTTCACAGTCGGCGGGAGCTGGAATAAGAACCTCCATCTTCAACAGCTGCAACGATGCTACTGTGAGAACGCGGGAGGTGCCGTTAGTGCATGCGCCATGCTACGTCATTGCTCTATCACGTACGCACAGTCGCTTCGCGCAATATAAGGTTTGCTAGCTGTGGGACGAGTGGGAAACTTACTTTGAGGACGCGCCTCGTATTATCTTCGTCTATCCCACGATTCGCCTTGAACCTTGGCCAAGGAGTTTCTGTACTGTTCTGTAGGCCTCAATCCCGTCAAAGGGGTATCTCTTAGCTTCAGGATTGTTAAATTCGGTTTCGAATGGGCTATTTTGAAATTATGTCTCGGTTATGCTGTGGGCTCATTGCTGATTTCAACTCTTATTGAACCTGGGTTATTTGAACCATTTGATTTCATTCCTTCATGTCTTTTACTTTGTTCCTTATTTCGTTTTATTCAGGTTATATGTACCCCATTTATTATGTATAATACAAGGATGTGATTGTTTTGGAATTAATTTCTTTGTATCTTGTAAAATCTTCAGAACCGCACCGCGTCCTCAGACCCTGGGAGGATGGAGTTACATCGAGATTATATCTTCATTGCGTAGTTTCTTATAGTTTGATGTCCATTATATTTCGGTTCTTCAGGTAACAGAAGAAAGCATATTTAAAATGCATCCCAACAGTCACGTACAGAAATGAATTTATAAGCAGCACTATCCTCGTGTTGAGCTGGGGTCGGAGCTCTGATGGCCTGCGAGGTTAGGTTCGGGGTGACAGGAGGTGGAATAAGGAAAGGCGGCAGAGCCAACCAGGAGACCACAACTTAGCTGGTGTTCACAACTAATATCCATGTACATGCCTCCGTGGTGAGAAGCCGGCGATCAAACGACCTGTGCTCGGTGACCTGGACTGAATCTCCCCTCAATGCATTAATCATGTTCCTGTTTGGTAATTTAATTTAATTATTTATTATTAGTGCCCTACATCAACAGCCAGAAGGCCAATTACAGATACAGCACAAGAGAAAAACGCGGTAATAAATATAGAAAATTAACAACAGACAGATCATTAATAAATTACATGAGTGGTCTAGGCAACACGGAGTTTTCCTCCGTGGCATCCCAACAATTACTCCATTCACACACAGAAGAAGGCAATGGCAAACCACTTCTGGATCATCTGCCAAGAACGTATATGAACAGGTCCCAGTCCGAGAAAAGGATGGAAGGATCCTGTTCTTATGGACCTGTCGTCAGACAGAACACTAAATAATAATAAGATGAGGTGGTCTAGCGGTTAGAACGCTGGCCTTGTAATCCTGGGGTCTCGGGTTCGAATTTATAACTTGTGTTGGGCAAGGCCGTGGTCTAGGCAACACGGAGTTTTCCTCCGTGGCATCCCAACAATTACTCCATTCACACACAGAAGAAGGCAATGGCAAACCACTTCTGGATCATCTGCCAAGAACGTATATGAACAGGTCCCAGTCCGAGAAAAGGATGGAAGGATCCTGTTCATATGGACCTGTCGTCAGACAGAACACTAACTAAATAATAATAAATAGAGAAAGTTAATACACAAAGACAACTTACTAATATATATTATTAATCTCTACGCAGGGCTACAGTAGATACATTTCCTTCTCTCTTACCAATCACCCACTGAAGATTATAATGAAACCACTTGAAAGCTATAACAATTGTTTCATATTTCCGTAAATGTGCCGAAATGTCAGAGTAAATTACATAGAATGAAACCAGTTTTCCCTGAGTCGTTCTTGGTATAAATTTGGACGGGTCACAGAATAGAATTTTGTTAGAATATTTTATCGGATCTGTGAGGTTATGTTGTACTGGCTTTTCAGCTCGGATGCAGTAGAAGACACGGGGAAAACAAAAAAAAGGAAGTGGATGAAACTGGCTAAGGACCATGTCAAATGGCGAAAGTAGGCATTAACGGTGTTAAACATTCTGTTTCTTCTTCCATAAAATTAGTTCGTGGAAGAGAGCCAAACCCAAACGGCAACGAAAGATCACAGTTTCTTCGCCACAACAAAATCTAAGAATACATTGAAATTATGGGCTGTTGGCTGAGTGCTAAACCGATGTCTGCATCCGTAAAGGATATAAACGCTATAAACAAGGAGAGATATATATTTAGGTGCTTTCAAAGAACACAGTGAACACTTAGTTCCTGAGCGTGCATTGTATTGGCCAATCAGAAATTCGTAAAGCACTTGATTATTTTCACAAATTATTTATGCTATTTTTCGGACACAGCGTGCCCAGCGGGGTCATGTGTAGACATAGCAATGTATTATAATCCTGCTAAACGATTTATAAATGAAACAGTTTGGTGGTAGCTGCAACGCTACAGATTTGTTGAAGTTGTTCTGGGTTGTAACGCCGAGTGGGATTGTAGGTTGGTACCAATGCGTGGGTGAAGCATACAGTTCAATCTCCATGACTGCACTGAACATATGAAAAATCCGGTCAGTATTGAAACGAAAGATCATTTTCAGAAGCAGATGGCAGGTAATAGAGATAACACGAAAGGAGATATCAGTGATACAAACATCCACGAGTTTAATATGTAACAGATGTGATGCCCAGCGTTTGTCAACGGCACACCGTTACCAAACACATCGACGCACGTAGCACGATATCGACCAGCCACGCAATATACCGGCGTCTATCTGGCGTCTTCCACGTGTGGATGGATGTACCTTTCCCTGATATTCACTACGCGGACAAATATTTTTGTCCGTAGTACAGCCCAGAACCACCAAACTTCGTAGCAGAGAGGACACTGACAATTCCGGAGGTCCCAGGATCAAAGATCAGCATTAAGGCCACATATTCTGATAAGATTTTCATCAGTCCCTCCAGGTAAATGCCGATAGAGGGCTTTAAGTCAAGCCACGCTCCATTCATAGAATATCCTTTCCAATTCGGTATTCAGTGCTGAGCTGGAGGTAATGCCGATCTCTTAGAGGTGATGCCAGGGTTTAATTTCAAGAGTCCACGAGGATTTGTGGGATAACTTGGCACTAGGACAGTTAATTCTCCGTGAGCATTGGCTATATTTCCTGTTAATTACTTCATATTCATTATCACTGTCCCTGTGCTGAAGGGCTCGACCAATAAGCACTATGGAGCTCCCTTCACTTTGAACGTTTGAGAACTAAACTATATTTTAAGTTGTCTTTAACACAATTAGCAGCGCCAGTACAGACACTAACCAATACGTAAATCCTAAATGGGACACATTCCAGAACGAATTTCACACTAAGGAAGTAAGGAATTTGAAAAGCTCTACTCATTAATCTTACTTTTATGTTTTACAGAAACTAGAAGTTAACAGAATAACGTTACAGGGGTCTTTGCTGCCTCCATCATCATCATTGGTGGAGGCAGCAAGGACCTCTGAAACGTCGGTAAACTTCCACCAGACTACGCGGGACAACAACCAGGAGGTAGCCATATTCAGACTCACAGATAACAGAAAACAAATCCTTATTCAGTTTACTGTACACTAAAATGATGGGACGTTTTACTAAGATTTTCGTCAACATGGAGCCTGTCAATGAAATCTTCTTGCTCGGAAATTGTGGCTAAAACTTCTATCTGGACACCGTAGTTAAGGATTCGATCCTATATCAGAGAAAAGAGGAATAACTTCCTGCCAGTCTAAATGCTATGCAATGGGTAAATTCGCCACTCTAGATCTCTTAAACATACAATAGTTACAGCTCAATGAGAGGCGAAGTTTCTGGATGAAGTGAGAAAATTTTAATAAAGAAACAGAACAAGTTATAAATGTCAGTTCGTTGCATTTATAGCTCTCTCTTGATCATTAATCTTTAAAAAGAGTAAGAAATGTGTGAAAAAATTTATCTCTGTGATTATAACATGCATATTATTAATTAGATGATAAAGTTGCGTCATATTGTGATAAATATATATATATATTTGTTTAAATCTTATCAGTCTAATCACAATAAAATTCCTATTAAATATTAAAATATTACTATAATTAACATTTAAATATTTAAAATATATTAAATGATGTTCTCTATCGAAAATGTTCGATTTACAATAGATCATCACTTTTTTACACGACATGTTTCAGTTCTACACCTGAAGATGGTTCTTTTAGAACTGAAACATGTCGTGTAAAAAAGTGATGATCTATTGTTAATCGAACATTTTCGATGGAGAACATCATTTAATATATTTTAAATATTTAAATGTTAATTATAGTAATATTTTAATATTAATAGGAATTTTATTGTAATTAGACTGATAAGATATAAACAAATATGCATATTATTAAGTTTAAAATTGTTATTCCAAAGTAAAAATGTGCAAATAAGTCTTGTCAGAAATTTTAATTTTAAAAATAAAACTTATTTTTTAATTGTCTAGAATGTTAAATCTTTGTGGCGAGTACTTACTTAATTCCACCACATTCTTCAGACGATAAATTTATTTTATTTGTACCAATATTTTACGACTGCATTAACTTGATCTACACAAATACGGAAATAAACGATTAATGGGGATGTACATCGAAGGAAGTGATCGTGTTACAAAGTTAATTACAGTTTCGTCGTATTCTACCAGAAACCGAGGAAGGTGACGAGAGTCTCAACATGTTTGATATCCCTACCAAATTCGAACCGAAAACCTTCCACATATCAATTGTAAGCAGGTGGGCTTCGCCTTCAGTGGAATGGCCCTGCTAACTATCCCCACCTTGGCGAGAACACAAATAATGTCTCAACCCGCGTTGCTCGTGCCTAGGAAGATTGTGATTTGATTCGTTTCTTAGAAAGTAATATGAAAGACGAGACCGCGTCGAGTCAGTCGTTCCACTGGAATGCACTAAATCAGTTGGTTTTGGTTTGTCAGCAACTCTCGTGTGTCAGCATGTGTTAACATTCAACCTTTAACAAATCGGCGCTGTTGCTCCTAGCTGCAGTCGACAGTCTGCGTTCATCTGTGATCGGTTACGGACGTCGATGTTCGAGTGCTGTTATCTACGGAAGTTATTCAGGTAAAGTCTCTATAATACATTAGCGGTACGAAACCTATTTATGACTAAAACTGTAACCAAGATCTATTACTTGAAGCTAATTATTATTCTCTGTTTTTAATCTTTCATCTTGGCGCTAACAAGCAATTGTTATGACTTTGGGCGAAAATGTAAGTCACGTAATTTAATATCAGGGTGTGTTTTAAAAAGTAACTGAACAGAAAAAATAATCGATCTGTATTACATATATTCACTGTTTGTATCACTTAGAGACAAACAGTCGAATTGAATGTAATGCACAAATATGAATGCGATATTACAGTTGAGGTATGAACAATTAGTTTATTTATTATTTTTTTTATCTCTCTCTTAGTTTTCTTAATCCCCTGTTTATGGTTTCCCCATGTTCTATCGCCCCTCCTTCATTAATTTATTCCAGTGTTCAAAGACATACTTCAGCATTTTCCTGAAGAAACTGAGAAAAAACACGTAAACCGCAGGGTAGCACACCTCTTCATCGTGAAACCCTCCTTTTGTGAATACATTCCGCTAGGAAACAATTTCATATTCATGAAACCACAAACATTTCAGATAAGATTTTAACGTGGAATTTTATCCTATTAAATAAAGACCTGCCCGAAAGGGAGTGCCTGAGTAAACTGTATAATGTTCCCATGTTTATTTGTTCTTGTATTGGATTCTTTCCGCCAATGACAACTGGTATGTATGCAGTCCTTTCGTCAGAACAATATAAATACGTCTTACAAAATCTGGGACCTATGAGTTACATAAACCTTGTTAGAAACTTATAAATATTCAGTAGTGTTCTTTTCTTAATTATCACACGTTCCTCTTAATGATCACTACGTTCCAGACACTTTTCGTACTTCAGTGGATGTTAATATGCGCTCACTCTTCTCAAGTTTGGTGAGAAATGGTTGATTCTGTTCACTGAAAATTTATAATTTAGTTATCATCAGTTCTTTCCACACATTATGGAACAAAAATCAAACAATTTAAACCGGAAATGATGTAAGCAAACAGATGACGTCATGATCCCAATCGTTTCGAAATTTACGTGTATTTCTTCACGTGCCAATGCAACACAAATAATACAGTGATAATGTTCATGTCAATACGACAGTTTCTTCTCATTGACAAATATTATTACTACGCTGAGTATGCTTCATAGAAATGATTATCGTATACATCATCTTCCGAATATTTCAGTATGTACACTTTGGTATCCATTTCCAATTGCTCCTGGTATGAGTTTCATAAGAAAATAGAAAAACGTAGTTGAAATATTCAAAACTTCGCAGTTTAAATGAGAAGTTATCGAATTAAACGTAAGAATTAAAGCATTTTCCGACAAAGCGACTCAAATATCCGACCTTTAAATTCTACGCTAACTACTTTGGTACAAATAAGTACGTATAGTCAGAACGAGGTAATCTTCGCATTCATCTTGCCACGAATTCCAGTCACACATCTCGGTAAAATTAGGTAAAATTGTTAATGTCTATCAATGTCCTTAATTAAATTACTCAGATATATAATCGCCTTGGCGGAGCAGATGAATGGAAGACATAATTGTGTTTAACGGACGGTAGAGAAAATCCACATGCTGACAAATACGAGAAGATTGCGAATGACCGGAATTATGATGCTTGGATGACTTCCGGTTTCGGAAATAGGGAATTTTTGAGTGCTAGGTGGTTGTTGCACAGAATGTGCATAGAATTAACGCTTATATAACTGTTCCCGTATTTTTATCTTACCGAAATTGTTGACATTTTATGTTGACATTATGTCTTTAGAGGCCATCTAAAAACTTCATAGTTACCAATTTCATAACAACATGGCTGACGCCCATATTTGTTACGTCACAACACCATTTGATGTAGGGTCTTAAAGTGATATATGGATATATGTTCCTTCTAGGGACAGTACATTAACAACTCTTTTTTCCGAAGGGAATTACACTCAACACTATTTGTGTAAGAGTCGAGCAATATAAAACTTTATGTACACAGACGTAGATATTTACTGTTCGTGGTAGACGCTGTCAACAAACGAAGTCGGAACGAAATCATTTGCGGCAAGGAGTGTTACCTTCATAGCCGTTAAGTGGGCTGAGAGTCCGAAGATGGTTGTAGCGCCGTGTAGTCTGGTAGATGTTTACCAACGTTTCAGAGGCTGTCTCGCCTTGGTGATGGACGCGACAAGGACGTCTGTAACGTCAGTAAACTTCTATCACACTACATGACGCAACAACCCAGAAGACAGCCATCTTAACAGTCATTACTGACACCACCACCAATACTAAATGCGATGAACAGTGTCACTAATTTCTGCTTTTAAGTTTCAAATATTATTATTATTACTAACTAATGTGATATTGAGAGTTATATTATTTTTGATTTGCATATTTAATGATATATAATCATTCTTTCATTCAAAACCTCCCCGCGCACTTGACAAGAGCCCTCAGCACATCAGCTTAAAGCCACAATTCTTTCTATTTTAAATTTGGTATGTATGGTCTCTAACTCAAAGGGAGGAACACAGATTGCAGGTGTTTGAGAATTGGGTGTTGAGGAGGATATTTGGGCCTAGGAGAGAAGACGATGGGGCGTGGAGAAAACTGCATAATGACGAGCTTAAAAATCTGTACTGCTCCCCCAGTATTGTCAGGGTGATTAAGTCGAGAAGAATGAGATTGGCGGGGAATGTAGCGCGCATGGATGGGACAAGAGGTGTGCACCGGGTATTGGTTGGGAAGCCTGAGGGGAAGAGACCGCTGGGGAGACCTAGACGTAGATGGGAGGATAATCTCAGGCGGGATCTATGGGAGATAGGAGTTGAAGGAGACTGGATTTTGTTGGTCCAGGACAGGGTCCGGTGGAGGGCTTTGGTTAATTCGGTGATGAACCTTCGGGTTTGGTAAGCCATCTAGTTAGTTAGTTAGTTAGTTATATATATAGGGAATAAACATGCATATAATTTATTAAAAAGTTGTTTCTGGGTCAACAAATAAAGATCCAATAATAGTAATAATATTCTGTGCCATATTTTGAATTCCAAACAATGATAAAACAAAATGACACAACTGGGATTCGATCATGTAACCAGCTGCTCAGTAGCCCATGAATTACATTGCATTACAGGTGGTAGCATACAGGAATAATGATGGCAAACACATGTGCTTAGGACTCTTATTGTGTTAGATTTTCTACCTTATTATCTGGAAAATCCATTGAGCATGCTGTGATGGTTAAAAGGGAAGTTTTTTTTATGAGAATAGCAACTACAGATTGGCGTATATTTAATCAGCGAGAGTTTTCAGAGTATTCTAGGCGATTTCCATTATTTCTACGTAAGATTTCTGCAAGGATTCAGGTGTTAAATTTTTTTTGGCGAAATTCTCTCTGCGTCAGTGGAACTGAGCAATTGTTTGTGAAATAATTGAACGTTTGCTGCATGTTGCTGGCCTTACAGAGGTTCATAATAATTTCACGAGCCTCTATTATATCTCTGAATAAAATTAATAAAATATCCAGTTATATCAAATGTGATAATTAATTATGCACCACGATGTAAACACTTAAGATTGTCAACTCACTTGAAACTATCTCATCATATACTATGCCAAGGTAATGCAGAGAGAGTCCATGTGGAAAATCTGTGCACTGCGACGTAGTTTGCACATTGTTTTCATACTGGTTTAATTTTTCATGCGTGATTTTTGTATTCGGATGTTCCCTAAGATATTTATTTTATCCCTCACTACAGAAACCCTCAAACAGAATATAACTTTGGCCTACCTTGATTTATAAGTAGGCATATGGAACTAAGTCATCACTCAGCTGGATATTTGGACGTAAAACTGTAAAATAGATGAAGAGACAGGAGGATGTAGGAGCTTCTTGGTTATCTTAGGGTGACATTGACGGTGATGGGATGAATTCATCAAACGGAGAAAAGACTTGTGAAGTTAAGGAGTACGTAGGGAGATGAATGATATTAAACGAATCATACATAAATAGGGCGTGAGTATGTAGGCCGGATTGAACTGATTCAGAATTGGGTTGGTATGTCGGACTTCTTTCAACACTTCGTGTATGGTTTATATAAAAAGGAGAAATATTTTGGGGCAACTGAGAAGCTGTAAATCTTCTGAGAAACTCGTGTACCGTGCTGCAAGTAATGTCTATTGGAAATACTGTCAACAACCTCAATGTTATCTTAGTAAGTCGTAGGCGGTTAGCTTCCAAACATCATGTTATTTACATTACTAGCTTGAAGGTTGCGATGTTTTTACACAGCAGTCTTTAGAGATCGCTCTAAGACTGCTAGAATGTGGCTGAGACATCACTTAAAGCGAACACTGTGCCCTGTATTGTCTCAAACAGCACAGAATGAAAAGATGACTTAATCTTTCATTTCGTAGATTTTGGGGGTTATCTAGTCCACTCTGAGCTTTGGCCTTTTTGGTGAAGAAAGTTTCTGTTAGGTTATTGAACTCTTTTCTATATCTGATGGTTTGTTGACTCATCGTAGATTCGGATGTCTCGAGAGGGATCTGAACCTACGATCTCAGTGTTCACACGGCCAAACATTTATAACAAAACAGTTCTGAGATTACGTAACTTGGTACTGTGTAACAAAATTAATTCAGTTCACGATGCATTTTAAATAATCCAATAAATATCTTAAAATATATGGTTTATATCCTTTAATAACTTTAAAGTAATTACCAGCATGTCTACATTATTATTTGGTTATACTGTTTATTAATTATGCCGAGAAAAATTTCTTCGCAATTTGTAGCATGCAGTTAATATTATAGTTTCACTGTAATGTCTTACGTTTTTTTAGATACATAAATTTCATTATCGTTAGTTAAATTTATGTCAACAGTGAACGATTCTGGAACACGCTTTAATTTCCAAAATTATCGTGGTTTTCTTAAATTCAGTCAATGGACCCTTCGCATCTTATACATTTCAACGGTGATCATTTTATATACTGATAATCTATTCATTTCTAAAGCAAATTATGAGACTGAAAAATTATTCAGTGTCTTAATTTCTGAAATATACATAAAGTGCTTTTACGCCTTTCTAGGGTTCAAAACTCTCTGGTGACTGTGACAGACCTGAATCAGTTTTAAATTCCGTTCAATATGAAAGAACTGACCACAGAGACGCTTGGTGTTAAGCGCCACTTACTGATTTTATGAAATTATAAAATATTTTCAATTTACGGATTTACAATGCACTCGTTGTTCCATGAATTCAAATTATTTTTTTTTTCTAGCTAGTCAATCATCTGTGCAGATAATGCAGGTAGCTGCTAGACGTATTCTGATGAAATCTTCTCCATGTCTACATCATTGGCATTCTATTTGATTTTAAATACATTCAGCCTCGTGTATTGTGATATATCGAATTGTTTTCGACCTATTAATAGATGGAGATAGTATTAATACGGAATACAGGCCTAAATGGGGTGAGCATACGAATTGGAATTCTATGGTTCAAAACAACTGAGTTGTTGGGGAGCTGTTGTTACCACGGTAATGGACATTCGGATTTATTGACCGACTGAGCTACTGTAAGCTTGATAAAGTCTTCTCGGGCTATCAGCCGTGTTAGATGTTGATTAATCGCCGACGTTTCGAGGACCATCTGTGCCCTTATTTTCAATGCTGTTGTTAACTGTGTCTCGTAGCGCGAACTGGTTTGTAGAGGACTCGTGCAGGTCTCCGAGCGGAGTTTGGTGGGGGAGTATGGAATGTATGGCGTTCCGGGGTTATTGGCTTCCTACTGCTGGAACCCTATGTTGCCGGAGTAAGTTGATTACCGGATCCCATTATCGCCCAAGCGTGAAGCCTCCTTCTGTGTTGAAGGTACTTGGGTTCTCGACAGCCTCTTTTATTTTGCGGTCCATATATCCTGTTATCTTCTCGAGGACCGTGGTGTTAACGAAATCGATGTTGTGCCCTGTCTCGAACCTATGTTCCGCCACCGCAGACTTCTCTGGCTGGACTAACCGTATGTGCCTTTTATGCTCCGTACATCTGGCTTGAAGAAACTAGTGAAGTGTTACGTATGGAGTGTCGCGCTGTATGGAGCAGAGACTTGGACACTCAGGAAGAAGGAACAGAAATACCTGGAGAGTTTCGAAATGTGGTGTTGGAGATGAATAGAGAAGATCAGGTGGACGGATCGAGTGACCAACGAAGAAGTATTGAGGAGAGTCAACGAGCAAAGAAGCATTCTGCAGGCGATTACACGAAGGAAAGCTAACTGGCTGGGACATATTATGAGAAGGAATGGGTTACTGAGTGATATCATCGAAGGCCAGGTTGAAGGAAAGCGAGGACTGGGAAGAAGATTGATACAGCTAACCGACGACCTTAAACAAGGAAAGAAGATGACGTTCCAGGAATTAAAACGAGAAGCCGAGAATAGGGACAACTGGAGAGCTTTTTTGGGCAGAGCAATGGACCTGTTGTAAGACAGAACACTTAATAAAAAAAAAATACATCTGGCTTAGATTCATCTGTCCGTCTCTCCGATGTAGACCTTCCCGCACCCACGTGGTATGTCCTCGATAGGTCTCGGCATTTGACTATTTATCTTCATTGAGAAGTGGATGGTCCTGATGTTATATTTTGCCAAGATTCTGCTAATTCTTTGGGAGATCGCTTGTTGGAACGGTATCATAGCTATGCCCACCGACTTCTCTTTATGTGCCTGGGGCTTGGACATTTAAACCAGTTCGCGTTACGAGTCACATTCAACAGCTTTGAAAATGAGGACAGAAATGGTCCTCGAAACGTCAGCGATTAATCAACATTTTTAACACTGCTGATAGCCCGAAAAGACTTTACCAATGAAAGCCACCGTGAAATCTTCACATCATGTACTACAAGCTTCTCAAGAAGAAATACTGTTCCATGGAGTTCTTTTTTTCTACTTAGTTATCGAATGTCATTCTTCAATCGCCTGAAGACAGACAGGATTTCCTGCGTTCTCATTTAGTCTTGATTATCTGCACTTACTTAAATTAAGTCAAGTATATTACAAGGAACAACAATAATAACAAAGAAAACAATAACAAATCAAAATGAAACTCATGAGGAAGTTAGGAGGAGATTAAATTCCGGAAATGCTTGCTACTTCTCAGTTCAAAATATTTTGTCTTCCCGTCTGATTTCTAAGAACCTGAAAATTAAAGTATACAAAAGAATAATATTGCCTGTTGTTTTGTATGGATGCGAAACATGGTCTCTCACTCAGAGGGAGGAACACAGATTGCAGGTGTTTGAGAACAGGGTGTTGAGGAGGATATTTGGGCCTAAGAGGGAAGACGATGGGGCATGGAGAAAACTGCATAATGATGAGCTTAAAAATTTCAAACTCCTCCCCCAATATTGTCAGGGTGATTAAGTCGAGAAGAATGAGATTGGCGGGACATGTAGCGCGCATGGATGGGACAAGAGGTGTGCACCGGGTGTTGGTTGGGAAGCCTGAGGGGAAGAGACCGCTGGGGAGACCTAGACGTAGATGGGAGGATAATGTTAGGCGGGATCTATGGGAGATAGGAGTCGAAGGAGACTGGATTTTGTTGGCCCAGGATAGGGTCCGGTGGAGGGCTTTGGTTAATTCGGTGATGAACCTTCGGGTTCCGTAAGCCATCTGGTTGGTTGGGTCCACTATTTGGGAAGCCTGAGGGGAAGAGACCTCTGGGGAGACCTAGACGTAGATGGGAGGATAATCTCAGGCGGGATCTATGGGAGATAGGAGTTGAAGGAGACTGGATTTTGTTGGCCCAGGACAGGGTCCGGTGGAGGGCTTTGGTTAGTTCGGTGATGAACCTTTGTGTTCCGTAAGTCATCTAGTTAGTTAGCTATATTAGAAGGGCTAGTGAATATCCGCTAGTATCTATAATAAGTTCTTTCGAAATATTCGATACAGGCGCATATAGTTTGTTATCTTCTGCGTAGGAAACACTCACTTATCGGCCAACGTTCTGCTTTTGTTGCAGGTGTGGGTTCCTCGCTTGCTGGCGAAAGAAACTTCCGGTGGAATTCATCACCTTCGTGTCAAGACAATGTTACTTATCATTTTGTTTTCCAGCATAAGTTCCTTCATCTGGTGTTCCAGCGCGTTGTATGCGCACAGTTACTTTGATGGCGTATCCGAAGGGTGAGCAATGATTCAGCTGTAGTTACATTAAATGTGATTCTCAAATATGAATTTTCTTCCTACGAAATTCATGAATTCGAATGTAGGACATTTAGAAAGTTAATTTTCAGTCCACAACAAAACGTTGAACAATAAAAATGTGCAAACTTTTCAGAAGCACCGTTTTCATTGGAATTTTACATCGTGTTTCTCAGCTATATATTCGTTTGTAAACCCATGTAATGGTGTGATTTGTGGATAGATTCAGTCCTACTAATGTTGGTAGCGTGGCTTGGAATGGAGCAAGGCAAGTTCACATGGATGCCGTCGTCAGCTTAAACATACTCAGCTGATATGGAAATACTTCCATGAAGCTACAGATTATTCCCCAGGCCTATACACAATTTATTTCTAACACTAAGTACTACAAAAATTTTACATTTATATTAAACATTACCTTCCTAATTCAGGCTAGTTCACTTTATCTCAATAACACTCTGGTTACTTAAATTTTGAAGATTTAATAATCTACCCGTACTATAATTGGAGTCATCGCCTTGCTTGACATCAACACATTCCTA
The DNA here is from genome assembly GCF_977971745.1 of Zootermopsis nevadensis. Lineage (NCBI taxonomy): Eukaryota > Metazoa > Arthropoda > Insecta > Blattodea > Termopsidae > Zootermopsis > Zootermopsis nevadensis. The sequence continues at coordinate 3,122,711 of NW_028259145.1, forward strand.
AATTTTATCAAATTCAAATGCCTACTATACTTAATCCTATGTAACTTCAAATCTCTACATTCCTAATTTACCATGTGTTAACAATAATTAATTCACTACACCTACGTCATGTCATGTTTTGTCTAAGATGCCCAGTCTGAAATAGTTTATTTTACAGAATCGTTAAATAATTCGTGAATCAATACACCGCGTCATATTTATAATTATTATACAGGGTGATTCTAAAAGGACTTTAAAACTTTCAAAGTGTATAGAAATTTATTCAGAATGCTTACAGAATCGGTTGAGGTGTCATTTTGTATTAAACGAAAGCAAACCTATTTTTTCTCTTACAGAACTGTGGTTTAACTATTGAAACCACGGAAATAGCTTAAATATGACCCGATAAACAGAAACGAAATTATTTTTAAGGATGCCTGACCAGGTCACACTCGTTTGAAGCTAATTTCTTTTTCCCTCCTTCCAGGTGCTGGGAAAATATTTCCTGTAGAGGAAACTCCAGCGCTACGTTTTCAATGATCCGAAATTGTCAATGCGACGCTCAGTGCTCTACCTTCGGCGACTGCTGTCAAGATTCGCCACACTTCAGACCATCATCGTTGTCAGCCTGCGTTACGGCAGGAGACTGGAACACGGCGGATGACTACAAGGATAATTATTACATGATCACGTCCTGTCCCTCGTCGTGGATACACGAAGAGACGCGTCACAGATGCGAGAACTACATAGAAACAATACGACGTGAACCGATACTGGGACTTCCCGTTACCAGCAATGCTACAAATATAACGTACCTGAACTACCACTGCGCAAGATGCAATGGTGATCTTCATCTGAGCACCATGATACGATGGAAACTTGCAGTGACGTGCGATACAAATCTTTCTCTCCCGGTGCCAGATATCGATAGAGTCATTAAGGAGTCAACCTACGGAGAAGATTTTAAGTTCAGAGCAAAATTTTCAAATGCAAGCTACCATACTTGCAAACTTTATGTTTGGAGACCGTTTAACTTACTTAGGAGATGCCATCAGAAAGTCATTGTAACTTGTCCTCTCTCGTGGCAGAATGAAACATTTAGGAAACAATGTGAGACCTACACGTCATTGACTTTTCGACTAAGAAACAAACCATATCGAAACCCGCATTGTGCATCTTGCAACGGAGTTTCTAACAAACTCATGGGATGTGTGAAGGAAGGTTTAGAAGTTGAATATACCTTTCCAATATTATTTGATTTCTCAGACAGGTCTAGTGATGAGGTCGGTAAAAAAAGAATTTGCCCAAATCAGAACGAGGCGTATGATCCAACTGCAAAGAAATGTCGTCATATAATCTTATCAATTGCAGGACAGGAAGGTAATTATGAATTAGGCAATTGCTATGGAAACATCTCAGAGTGCGAAGTACTGAATTGTTCAAGGTTCGTTTTGACACCTGAAGAATATTTTCTAAATGACAATTTTACAGTGACGGATTTATTATCTAATAAATTATACAGCAATGGAGAATTTAAAATATTGGATGATAGTCGAATTGAATTGTGTGCCCAGTATCAGGTTACGGAAGAAAAGTTCTCTAGCATCGTCAGATACATCACACTTCTGGGGCTTGGGGTCTCCGTGGGGTTTCTTATTCTTCATCTCGTGGCCTTCGCCACAAATGCCGTGCACCGGAACATATCTGGGAAGAACCTGGCCTCTCTTTGCACGGCTCTGATTTTGGCGTATGGAAATTTCGTCATTGGTCAACTCGTACAAGTTGGAGGTAAGAAATTACGTACTTTGTTTCATTCACGCAAAAATGCTATACGGCATTCAGAGTAATTAGTGTTTCTTTCCATGTACTGTATTGCATACTTCTAATGTGTCGTTGTAACAGACCTATGTAATAACTAACAATTTACATCACTACGCCACATTAAAGCCACAGTGGTCTAGCGGTTAGAACGCTGGCCTCGTAATCATGGGGTCTTGGGTTCGAATTTATAACTTGTGTTGGGTAAGGCCGTGGTCTAGGCAACACGGAGCTTTCCTCCGTGGCATCCCAACAATTACTCCAATCACACACACACAGAAGAAGGCAATGGCAAACGACTTCTGGATCATCTGCCAAGAACGTATATGAACAGGTCCCAGTCCGAGAAAAGGATGGAAGGATCCAGTTCATATGGACCTGTCGTCAGACAGAACACTAAATAATAATAAGATGAGGTGGTCTAGCGGTTAGAACGCTGGCCTTGTAATTCTGGGGGGTCTCGGGTTCGATTCCCGGCGGTGCCCGAATTTATAACTTGTGTTGGGCAAGGCCGTGGTCTAGGCAACACGGAGTTTTCCTCCGGGGGCTTCCCCGGTTTCTCCGTGGCATCCCAACAATTACTCCATTCACACACAGAAGAAGGCAATGGCAAACCACTTCTGGATCATCTGCCAAGAACGTATATGAACAGGTCCCAGTCCGAGAAAAGGATGGAAGGATCCTGTTCATATGGACCTGTCGTCAGACAGAACACTAAATAATAATAAGATGAGGTGGTCTAGCGGTTAGAACGCTGGCCTTGTAATCCTGGGGTCTCGGGTTCGATTCCCGGCGGTGCCCGAATTTATAACTTTGTTTTGGGCAAGGCCGTGGTCTAGGCAACACGGAGTTTTCCTCCGTGGCATCCCAACAATTACTCCATTCACACACAGAAGAAGGCAATGGCAAACCACTTCTGTATCATCTGCCAAGAACGTATATGAACAGGTCCCAGTCCGAGAAAAGGATGGAAGGATCCTGTTCATATGGACCTATCGTCAGACAGAACACCAAATAAACAAATAATTTAGTGACTGTTTTATATCTTTCAGTATTTTAAATTATTGCCAGTAAAGGATACATAACGTTAGAACAGGCACGACCTCTTTTGATCTGATAGTAGTGCAGCACGTGACTTCCCAGGCCGCATACGTCACAGGGACTTTCCATTCGCAAAAATTTTCATGCGCAATCAATCTTCGAATCGTAAAACTAATCACGTGGCGGGAGCAATCTCACGCGAAAATACACAGAGACTAAATTCGGCCAAATACATTAAGTGTCTACTTCCTCAGTCGCAGAAGGCCCCGAGATGGCGGGGCTTGTTGCGTCCGACGCCCCCATGCCGCTGAAGGCAATGTGGGATGATCCAGAACGACCCTGGTCGGAATAGGTAGTCGGAAGCTCTGTAAATTATTGTTTCATCAGACACCTCTACAAGGTTAAAAATATAGACACACCAGAGGTCAATTACTCGTATATTCGTCGTCGTAGATCACACCGTGTTTAGGTTATAAGGTTCTGACGTCATGGTTTAGAAGTGACTGCCCACGGATGGATTCTTATCTACCATTAGTCACTAGAACATATTCTCGCCATTAAAGTAGAAATATAGTTCCAAAATCTATATATAACCTGCCCCAGATAAGATCATAGGCTGTAAAATAAATTCTGCTCTCTTCCCACTGCTTTTTAGACACGCGCCAGAAATGTGTAAATTATTATTATTATTCAGTGTTCTGTCTGACGACAGGTCCATATGAACAGGATCCTTCCATCCTTTTCTCGGACTGGGACCTGTTCATATACGTTCTTGGCAGATAATCCAGAAGTGGTTTGCCATTGCCTTCTTCTGTGTGTGAATGGAGTAATTGTTGGGATGCCACGGAGGAAAACTCCGTGTTGCCTAGACCACGGCCTTGCCCAACACAAGTTATAAATTCGGGCACCGCCGGGAATCGAACCGAGACCCCAGGATTACAAGGCCAGCGTTCTAACCGCTAGACCACCTCATCTTATTATTATTTAGTGTTCTGTCTGACAACAGGTCCATATGAACAGGATCCTTCCATCCTTTTCTCGGACTGGGACCTGTTCATATACGTTCTTGGCAGATGATCCAGAAGTGGTTTGCCATTGCCTTCTTCTGTGTGTGAATGGAGTAATTGTTGGGATGCCACGGAGGAAAACTCCGTGTTGCCTAGACCACGGCCTTGCCCAAAACAAAGTTATAAATTCCGGCACCGCCGGCAATCGAACCCGAGACCCCAGGATTACAAGGCCAGCGTTCTAACTGCTAGACCACCGTGGCTCTAGTCAATAAATAAAACAAATAAATGAAGATTGATACTGTGGAAAGCAATATAAATACCAATGTTCTCCACTCAGGAATAGGGGAGTATCGCATGCGCACGTCGTTTGCCTACCAGGTCGCCTACGTCACGGGCATTTTTCAAGATGTTTTCTTGTCACCGCATCCAGCTTGCAATATTTGGCATATGCACTATTATAGATTGACGCAAAGTGTATCTTGCAAGATGACGTCTTGTCCCGACGCAAAATACGCAGTTATTCCCTGTCATTTATTCAAACTTTGAAATATTTTATATGTTTCCACATTGTCGTTTGTCCCTTCATTAAAATGTGACATATTTTTCCCCAGGCAAAAGATGACATCTTGTCTCCAGACTCAATATGAGACGACTTCTTGTCCTTTGTTATGACTTGCGTTATTGTTTGTCCCCAGGCACAACCTGCAAGATGGTAGCAGTAGTTACGTACTACAGCTTCCTCTCATCATTCTCATGGCTGCTGGTGATGGCCTTTGACGTGTGGCGTACCTTACGACTCTCAACCGTGCACCTGCGCGTTGTGTCCACAGAGTCTCGGTGGTATATTTTCGCCAGTTACTGCGCACTTTGCTGGATCGTTCTGCCAGGAATTCTCGTTTCCACGGCCCTTTCTATGGAGTACTTTCAAGTCGACTCCGCTTTCTGGCCAGGGTTAGTACCGCCGTTGTGGATTGAGAGTCGAAGTAAAATAGAAATCCTTATCGCCACAGTGTGAGGTACAAATGTTCTAAAGATTATCTGCAAAATAATAATAAAATATTCTCGAAAAGGTGTTTGATGGGTTCACTAACATTTTCTGCAGGCCATGAAGTGGCTAGATAATGACTTGAGGCAAACCTCTTGAGGTAAACTTTGCCACATAACCTGTGTACAACGTGGGACACTAGAAATGGTACACCATCATTTCAAAAAAAAAAATCACATAAAATGATATAATATTAAACTTCATTAAATGAAATACTTTGTTATAGGTTTGGTGTTCAAAACTGCTGGTTTGGAAAACGTAAAGCGTTAATAGTCTTTTTCGCCATCCCGGTTGGCGTCATAATGGTGATGAATATTGCATTCTTCATATCCAGCACGCACATGATCTGCGCAACGACATTAGCGCAGTCTAACAAGAGTTCCAGCACTCACAGAGACTACAAACTCTTCGCACGCTTAGCTCTCCTCATGGGTCTCACCTGGATAATAGGGTTCATTGCTGACTACTTGAACTCCGAAGCAATTTGGTACATCTTCGTGGCTCTAAATGCTTTTCAGGTAAAAATTCAATTTCATTTCTCCAGTTTATTTAACATTCTTAACAAATACTCCAAAAAAGTCCCATTTGGAAGTCAATATGACCACCGTTAGCTTCGTGGGTCAGCTGACAGGGGCGAGCAACTGATCGAAGCTGCTGCCGTTCAATTTCTTGCCAGAAAGTTTGAAGTGTTTTTGGCATTTTGCTGTACACCACGTCCTTCAAGTAACCCCACGAGAAAATGGCGTTTGTGAGATGGAAGGGAGGGTTACTCAACAGATTCTCTGCGCATTATCCAAATTTCTGAATTATGGGAAAAGATATTGTGGTGCCATCTGTTAAGTGTACACAACACTAGGTTTCCCTAATAAGCAAAACACAAGATTGATAACAAGGTAAATATTCTATATTATAATGTGTAACTTTGTATCTTTTTGGAACAACTTGTATGTCATTCTAAGATCCTGGTGCAACAAGCCTGTTGAAGGCGATAATAATAAGAGACCAAGTTTCAGCCTGCTCTAGAAACAGGTGACTAAATAACTAACTAACTAGATGGCCTACGTAACCCGAAGGTTCATCACCGAATTAACCAAAGCCCTCCACCGGTCCCTGTCCTGGGCCAACAGAATCCAGTCTCCTTCAACTCCTATCTCCCATAGATCCCGCCTGACATTATCCTCCCATCTACGTCTAGGTCTCCCCAGTGGTATCTTCCCCTCAGGCTTTTGTCCTATCCATGCGCGCTACATGCTCCGCCCATCTCATTCTTCTCGACTTAATCACCCTCACAATACTGGGGGAGCAGTACAGATTTTTAAGCTCGTCATTATGCAGTTTTCTCCACGCCCCATCGTCTTCCCTCTTAGGCCCAAATATCCTCCTCAACATACAGGTGACTAAATAGACACGAAAAATCCATATTTATAAAAAAAATTCTTTTCAGGGATTCTTTATCTTCATAGCTTTCACCTGGACAAAGAAGGTGAGGAATCGATGGAGAATACAAGTTTCCAGAGACACTAAATCAAAGTATGCGGAAAAAGAAGTGACCTGCTGGACCTGGAGAAGTAGCAGGACAATAAATACGGAGACCTCCGACTAAAATATGGAACCCTGATGAAAAAGACATTCATTCCCATACCTGCACTCAAAGTCTTATGAGGTTGAAGATATGGCCTCGTATTGACTCGTAAATAGCTGCAGAACACAAAAATTTTCTTTGCACCAAGCGACAACAACAAAAGTTCTGTGAATCAATTATCAGTATCTGAACTAATGGTTAATTAGCAAAGGTCGATAAATATTTATACGCTTGTTATTTCTACATCAGTGTTTTATGGCAGTTTCTATAAGCCCCATGAGAGGGGCTTCGTGTGTTCATGGCGGCGGAAGATATGATAAAATTTGTCTTTACCAGTGGTTATTAACATGTTAGGCACAGGTAACCCTAAAACTTAACCACTAAATCAAAACTGCAGTTTTCCTTCCTGAATACCAGAGAAATGTACTTTAAACTTATTTAAATAAGAGGTTAGTTTTTCATAAAATGAAAACGAAGAAAACATGTTAAATTTTTCATGTGAATATCTCAGCGTAAATGTTTAACTGCTTTCGCCTGTGTACTTTCGAGATACAAAATTTTGTCACAGCTAATGCGTAAGTCAGTCCGTCATTAAAACTCATTTACGTTCTATTTCTCTGTCTTGGAGATTCTGGTAACCTCAGTCAGATTTTTAATATAGAATTTCTACATAAGGACAAATTAATAGTGACTAAAAATATACTAAATCCAGTATTTGAGACGAATTTTTATGTGAAGGCATTAGTTTAATTTAGAGACAGCCCTTCACGTGTAAGATACGGAAATGATTCAGCGTTTAATTGAAACACAAAATCGAGAAATACCAGATCAGGAAGGGGAAGGAGGGGGAGGAGATGAGATGCAGTTGAATAGATGAAGCTGTTCAGTTGTCCAGACTAAGGAATAAATGGAGAATGCAATTTAAGTAACAAGTGGTTATGCATAAATGGGGAAATAGCGTATAGATAAACAATAAATTACACAAATAAAGCTATGTGTAACAAAATCCATAGTTTTTCTTAAAATCAAAAATACCGCATAACTTTGGAACCCTCGTTCGTGCTTCATAACGAATGAATGTAATAACATTTATCAGAAGTATGAATTTAAGTCTACAGGAATGTAAGTTAATGACTACGTAGACACTTACTGCAAAAATTTCAGACAGTTATTGAACACCTCGTATTTCTATATATTTCGTCTACATGTCATAAACGGAACCTGTAACCAAGAGTGAGGAAAATGTCATAAGTTTAGAAACTTAAGTGGAAGCTTTCTTTTGTGTTACAATGATGTGCTATCATTAATATCATTGTCATAATACCGATTTTTTTCAGTTTAATATCCCACGCAAATATGAAATGATTTGATCTACTTTAAATTTAAGAACACTTTATTCCAGACGACGACATCTCGATGCGTTATTTCTTGTTAATGTCTTTAAGGGCAAAATAAATTGCCATTCCATTATGGACACTGTTGGTTTACGTGTGCCGGCGAGGAAAATAAGAGAATTTTCTACTTTTAGTGTGAGCAGTGCGCTAAGACATAGTCCTTCAGCCAGGTGCGTCATCGCTGCAAATGACGTATGTAAATTTTTGGACGTATTTAGCGTAAACATTGTCTCCCTTGAGCGATCGTTCTCAACAAGGGAAATGATCTAGATAGGTTGTCTTGATAGATGATCTAGCTTCGTTATCTGTTTGTTTTTGTATTTCTTTAACGTTTTACAATTATATTAGTGTTCCCTAGGTGGATTATTTGTTTTTATTTATATTTCTTCATTTATTTTGCTTTGTGTTAATATTGTTTCTATTTTGGGTTTGCCTGTACTTGGCAGTTATATTTAATACTGTACATGTATAAGTTTAGTTAATCTATATCTTTTTTTTATATCTTAATTGCGTAGACTGTAGACGGTAGACTGCGACAGTCTACCGTCTCTTAATATCGGACACACAACACATCAATTACAACCCGATATAAAACATCCAAGTACAACCTCCAAAATTAAAAGAAGAGACAAAAAACTAAAAATTAAACAAATCAAAATAACCAATATACGCAACGCAAAAATGTACAACAGTTTTTAAAATATATTAAAATTGATAGACCTGATGATGATGTGATACACATTGAAACATGTCGTCGATACATAAAATGTAACAAGATGCAGTATCTACTGAGAATGTTATAATTTTAAGTAATTTTAAACAACATTATTTTAAGTTTGTGTATAGACGGAAAATAAAATATTGTATTTAGTTAATCTGTTTGTGTAATTTTTTCATTATTATTTCATTATTATTGTATGTATTATCAGTGTTTGCCTGTTATTGGCTTCTTGCTGTTGGCAAACACGTAAATAAATTGATTGAATTGAATTGAATTGAATTGAATTGAATAATCATCATTTTCTTGTACCTGAGACATTTCGCCAGAGCTGTTGTCTGTTATTTTATTGTAGCAGCTGTGACAGAGGAAAGTGTCACTATCCCCCAAAGTTCGAATGCTTCTTGTGATAATTTGGTATGAACAGTTGCTGCCTCCATCATCATCGCCCTGATGATGGAGGCAGCAAGGGCCTCTGAAACGTTAGTTAACGTCTACCAGACTACACTGGGCAAGAGCCCAGAAGACAGCCATCTTCAGACTCACCGCCCCGAAATCCTCAAATCCTACATAAATTATCTTACAAATTTTACTATTTTATAAGAAGTGTGCAGCTGACAAATTCATTACTCCCCGAAATATGCCACGTTAACCCTCGAAAGGTAACTACCCCAGGTTGAGAACTAATGATCTGCATATAAGACACCACATCCAGGAAGGTTGGAGTGAGGGAGATTGTGGTGTATTGGTTGTTGGGTGTAGGTTCCCGCGAGAACTGAAGGTGCCAATGGGAATTTTGGCGAGCTGAGAGAACCGACGGTCGGGCTTCCAAATTCTGAGGCCTGGGAAACCTGCCTTCCCGAGTAGTGTAATTCCCAGAGCTCTACGAGCCCGGGGTACTACATGAAATCTACTTTATGTACTCGGGTGAATAGTAAGGACAACTATACGGACCTAAGCTAACTATAACCAGTGCCGAGAGTCGGTAACGATGACTGATCTGGAGCGGTAGTAACTAGAAAAGTAGGGATCAGGAGATGTATAGTAACAAGAATGAGGTTAGGTGTGGACAGTTCCGTGTTCCGCGTTATCATATATACCGAAGAGCAGATGTGTGTTACAAAAATATACATACGTAGTCAAGGCGATGAACTCTGTAACCTACTTGAACAGGGAATGAACAATCAAATTGACCGTGCAGGAAGAAGTGCTCCCAGTCCACAATCATCTCTTAAGACGGAGAAAATTTCAGTGAGCAAAATAGTAAATGTTTTTATGTGTGTTCAGACCGGGCGTAAGAGTCAGGGAACAAGTTTGGAAAGGATCGCGGTGGCTTAGCAGAGCCAGAGGCAATGGGTTAAGTAAGCCGGAGCCTGATACGCTACTGGACTCTTCACAAGACACGTCAGTGCGTAACAGCGGTCGATGTGGTGGGGTCCACGATGCAGGCCTGTCTGTGGCTAAGAGCAGTGGAATCGAAAAATTTTACTACAAATCACTGCAGAAGCCCGGCTTCAATTTGGTGCGAAATATATCTTGTCACGTCGAAATCACGAAAGTAAGATCGAAGTTTAATAATCCCTTTACAGGGAAATGGTAAATATGCCATTTATTTTAATAGTCAATAACTCGCGATGTTACATACGCAAACGTCTACTATACTTATTATTATTATTTAGTGTTCTGTCTGACGACAGGTCCATATGAACAGGATCCTTCCATCCTTTTCTCGGACTGGGACCTGTTCATATACGTTCTTGGCAGATGATCCAGAAGTGGTTTGCCATTGTCTTCTTCTGTGTGTGAATGGAGTAATTGTTGGGATGCCACGGAGAAACCGGGGAAGCCCCCGGAGGAAAACTCCTTGTTGCCTAGACCACGGCCTTGCCCAACACAAGTTATAAAGTCGGGCACCGCTCTTGCAATTGCTCTCAGAATAAACAACATAACTTTCACTCGACCTATCTAACATACTGTGCTGTAGTTCCTGATTCCTCAGAGGTAGGAGCTGAATTATTATGTAGCCATACTATTTGTACGAGAGTAAAATATTTTACCAAGATCATCCAAAAATTGAGGTAATCAATGAATCCTGCTTTGATAGAATACACAAACTGAATTATTACAGCCTACATCTGTATTAATTACTCATGCAAAATTGTCTATTCATCTGCTTCTTTAAAATATTCTGCGGTTACGTTAAGATTAAGGAGTTAAACTCATATTAATTTAGTAAAAAGAAAATGAAAACAGATGTGTTCTACTTGCGGAATCGTGTGAAAAAAAACAAATATTCCGAGCATAATATAAATAAAAACAAACATTAAAGTATCTTGCCTTAAAATTTTCTTTATATTTGGATGGCAGCGTTACTCAAATAGAATCGCGATTATTTATTCATAGTGATCTTTGTTTTTGCAGTTGAAGTCTACACTATTATCACTGTACATTAACATTTATGTTATCAGTAATAAAACTAGAACGCGTAAATAATATTTTAATAATTACCTTCACATCCCCTGTCCATCCTACATCGTCTGGTCATCGTCCATGTTGGTAACCTTTTTATGTTTTAACTCAGTGGAATGTTCAGCGTTGATTCCGGCCATGTTCAGTTCGCTCCGCTGCTCGTCAAGAACGGCAAAGTCTGACCTACGATCCACCGTCATGCAACTGACACAGGAAGGCAAGACTTTGGCAACTGGATCGACGGCATTTAAAACTCTTACCAGAGTTCCAAACAGTTAAACTGGTCTGCATGGGTGTAATCTCTCCGAACAGGGGTTGAATGAGAGACCGGCACTGTAGTGGACCTTCAATGTATGAAACGACAGATTCAGGTTCTGTATCGTAGCTTTTATAATTGAAGTTGAGCTCAAGACGTTCTTGTGAAGACGGATTCATCTGTCGTTCTCCGTAATTACAAACGATGACCACTTGTAATGAAAGCAAACGGATTGACCTATTTTGCCCTTTTTAAAACAACCAGGAAAAGGAGATCATGCTTTTGTATGCTCAATGAATACAAAGTAGCCGTCGGAATAAGATCCCGTGGTGCGTACATGCAGTGCGTCGTATTAAGATATAATGAATGTCGACTGCCAAAGGGTCACGTATCACAACAGAGCGTAATATTAATTTCTGTAAGTCAAGTACTCAGGCGAAGCGATGTAGATGTCAAATCAGAAAATTCCTTTAAAGTCTCTTGGCATATGTAAGGCGGTGTTTAAATTAATTTAACATGCTTCATAAGTTGATATAATTGCGTCATATTATGAATTAAAATTTAATTATTCGTGTTTTTTCCGTCTAATCACAATTGTATATAGATAAAATTATATATAAGATATTAAAATATCATTTACATATTTGGTACAATTTTTTACTACATGTTTAGGTTACATTGAACCATCTTCAGGTGTAAAGTTAAAAGTTAAAAATTATAATCTTATAAACTAAAACTTAATTACTGTTGTTACACAGTTACACAATAACAGTAATTAAGTTTTAGTTTATAAGATTATAATTTTTAACTTTTAACTTTACACCTGAAGATGGTTCAATGTAACCTAAACATGTAGTAAAAAATTGTACCAAATATGTAAATGATATTTTAATATTTTATATATAATTTTATCTATATACAATTGTGATTAGACGGAAAAAACACGAATAATTAACATGCTTCATAAAGCTTCGAACAGGTAAGTTCAGCAGGGTCATAAGTGAAACCTCCAAATATATATACATGGCTGTTTTACTCTGTTGTTAATCATTCAATAAGCTGTGGTCCACTATGCTGCAGAATATTGAACTCTTATTATGATAATAGATCACGTCACACAAACAACTATTCAGCACATGAATTCTATAGATTGGTCACTAGTCACTAATCAACACTTTTGGTTGCTTTTGGATGGTTAGACGCAAACAATGCCTGACTCTTACTCAACCTTACACTGTGGTACTCTGTATTACACATAACGTAACCAAAGTCTGATATATATATATATATATATATATATATATATATATACCTATGAGCTGTGTCGTTATATGAATAACATTCTGAACAATATATGTCGAATATTTCGTGTTGACAAGGGGAACTGAATTTTAATTGTATCTAATGGACCTTATGAAGGAAACTTCCACTCGGTCTATTTCCTGTCATCCTTCGGGATAAAACAGAAGTTAGAAGAATAGTAAGTTGGAGATTGTTGATTCAAGTGAGTGATTCTACGTGAAGTCAGTTCCACAAAGTTGTAAAGTTAAGCACTTAACACAAGTCGTGCATACGCGATGATGCGAGTACGAGGTCAAGTCAATTGAATTCGGTGTTATAACGTCGAATAGAGTAACTTCGTCCGAAATTGAGCAAATAATGAATTGATGAACGTGGATAATGCAGAGATACATATTTATTTGTTTTGAATAATAAAACACTAACAAAAACCTAGGCTGTAATCGGAGTCTTATCCTGCTAACTACATAGGCTAATTGGAATCGTTCTGTGACTGCGATGTTACTGGAATCGTGACTAACTTGTTTATCTGCCAGTCTTGGTTATCATAACTGGATCGTCATTTCCTGCTGCATCTGTGACAAGTATTTGAGTGTAATTAATAAACCTGAGAGTTTGCAAATTATCTACAAGTAATAGAAAGTAATCAACCAGACACATTGTATCTGAAATTTTTTGACATATGAAAATTTATAAAATCCCGTGGAGATTACAAACACATATTTATTTGTGTGTGTGACTTGACGTTTGAGTCTGTCATTTGTTTTTAGATTCATGCGCAGTTGATGACTTAATACAAAAAACATTCCTGGCAACTGCTCGGAACGCAAAAAATGCCACGATCAGTAATAAAGAAAGGGCTAATGTCAACGCAACGATGATATCCAGTAGGAAGTACTGGTACCAGGCGAGGTCGAGTGCAGCTGAACGCATGTGAGGCGCTCCCTTGTGCCTGATCACGTACTCCGTCCAGAACACGGCCTGATCCAGTGGAGTGAGTGGCTGGTCCCGGTAGATTCTGGACAGACGCTGGGCGTTCTCGCGGTACCTGCGACATAAAACATACTGTTGTGAAAGTCCGGAGAAACCACGTAATAAATTACACGCAATTGTTTTGAGTGTGAAAAAACCCGCGGATGCAGTACCACCGCGCATTTTAAGTGCGTATATTTTCTGTAGGAACTGTGGTGTTTTATATCATTTTATGGAAATGATCACATTTTGGTGAAAGGCATCACTTTGCATTAGAGTGACTCCGTGTTTACACGTGCATCAATATAGGAACACGCTATATGCTCCAATTGGCGTGTTAGAACGCAATAATATAAATGTGTTTTCGCCGCACTGAACATAAGAGTGCGACGTATATTGACAAAGTGATAAGTGATAAAATGAAGAAAACTGAAATTACGTATTTCCAAAATTCGACCTAAAGTGATGAGGACATTTCATGAAATGTACCCAAGAACGCAGAGTAAAACTTTGGAAAAGGAATGTTATTTGTGCCCTCATTCGGAAGGTACAAGAGTAAAAACACATTGCTTTAAATGTCGAAAAAAAACTTGTCCGGAGCACAAGAAGAATTTCTCTTCATTTTAAAGGCTGAGATAGACCCTTTTTCCTGGCAAAGTCATAATGAGTTTTATATATTTAATGGTTAAAGGGTAGCCATTTTAAATATCACTTTATTTGTTTTCATTTTTCGGCAGCCATTTTTGTACTAGGGTCTATATGTTCAAGGAGTGTATGTATTCGGGGCTTATGTGAAATTAATTTACCTTGGATTCTCAAGTCCTTCCCTCAGTGCCCATGAAACTGATTCGGCGCTGATGTTAAAGAAGTCTAACTTGATTCCAAATCCAAGTAATACGGCTCTGACGACGTTGTGTCTTTGTTCGCTAATTATCGGAATGCCAACAATAGGAACTCCTCGGTTTATCGCCTCTTGAGAGCTCAGAAGGCCGCCATGTGTGACGAACAGTCTCACATTGGGATGGGCTGTGGACGGAAACGACAGATGTGAGCAACTTTTCCTTAAATCAAGTGTCTTTCATGAAGATAAAACTATAAATTATGGCGACGATGTTACCGCTCTTAGTGTTCCTCTTTTGGCGTCACATAATTAGGAAAGTAATATATTGTCTTTTAAATTGTTATGGAGTGAAGTAATTTTGGTAGGTTGTGTACATGAATATTTCGGATAATAGTGTTAGGATTTGATTTAACTTGTAACAAGTGTTGTCTTTGACACACCAAACCATTGGTCCTTTCAAATTTCAAGTAAATGATCTAAATCAAGCCTGAAAACTGAAACATTAACTGTGGATAAAAGCTGAATGAAATCAACTAGCTAATTATCTTCTAATTCTTTTGTTGTTTATATTAATGACAACGCGTCACAAAATTATTAAAATATGTCCCACTTTGTTACAGAAATTCTTTCAGATTTAATTATGATAAAAATAATTATAATAGTAGGAACTTTACATGATCCTGTTTGGTACATAATAAGGCTGCTCCTTTTGACTGGAGGAACCCATAAGCCTCACTTACTTGCTCAGAATTGCCAAATGCACTTTTTTTGAGTGGTTGTGGTTGAACAAAGTTTGGTCTAAGTGGAATATAAGATGTGATTATAAGTTTCTGAAATGTCCTATAGAATTTAGATCCAGGAGCCACAATGACTACTATTTACGTAAAAACATTTACGTCTATCGATGGTTGTCCTGTATTTGAACCAAATTCCTTTTCAAAATTTTGTCTGAACGTCTATAAATTATTTCGTCTCGCAATTCAGGGGCGTGATTCCTTGCAGTCGAAAATTATCCACTGTCATAAAATCCGAAATTATATCTACTTAAAACATCTTTATTAAACTCGCCCTACTTCGTAACACAATTATTCAAATTGTTTCTCTAACGTAACAAAAATTTCGGCAAATCTTTCTTTTCATTTTCTAGAACCGACATCTTAGCCTTGCTACAAATTCGCGATGAAGTATGCTCACTGCCTAAATCAGTGTTTCTTGCTCTTTTCCTGGCGCCACCATTGAAACACAAAAAAACTTCCCTTATCGTACACTATTTCAAATTAACCAATATAGGCGGAGATACACGTAACATTGCTTCTGACATGATTATTAGTGAAAATGTGCGTATTTCACATTTATTTCCATTAAGTATGATCCTCGATTTTCACCATGGCCTCCCAAGAAAATATTTTCAGTAAAGGGAGTTTTCCGAAATCGAGTGGTTTTAAAAAACAATTCAATTTGCTTTATATCTAAATTCAAACGCACCCAGAATATCTGACTGAGGCATCCACTTCCCCAGTTTCACATTGCTTGGTTGTCCTGGTAACGAGTCTGTCTCCCATTTCCACAGCACCCGTTGCTTCAGTTTGGAAAAAGCTACGAGAAGTGTTTGCCTCGTCGAATCTGGCAGATCACAGCTTCTCCAAATTGAACCCATGCTAAAATAAACAACACCATGCGGAGCATCGTCCAAGAATACCTGTAGATCCTGGGGGAAAAAATGTAAACAGAGAAGGATGTTCTAAGATTTACAAAGTAAACATTACATAAAATAATTCAGTACGAGTATATGAAGAGGTTAACAACACATGATCACATATAAGATTGTTACATAGTTTGAATGTTATTATCTAAGTAACTAAATTTAATATACTGAGTTAATATTGTAGTTTTCTGCGTCGTCTTGTTTTATAAATGTATTTTGAAGCAACATACGTTCTTCATTAGTAGGACCAAAGATCAGAGTACAATTCCTATCCGAAACGTTAGTATATGCTAAGAAGATTATATGGCAGAACCAATAATATTAAATAAATTCCCTTCTCAGTCAAAACCTCAAATTTTGCATTGAACGCAAAGACTTTAATAATCAGAAAACGCAAAAGGCTTTGCATATCAGATGACAGTAATGAAATGCGAAATTCCGGATAATTATAAACTTATATTAATAACTCATTAGATATATTATTATAATTTACTAACACCATATTTTGGCTTGAGAGAAACAATTTTTAAGCATTTTAACTTAAAAATGCAGTACTAATATCACATGTGTATAAGGCATTTCATTATTACTGTAGAATTCATGTAATCATAAGTTCCTGATAGTACGTAAAAATAGTAGTTATTTACTAATCCTTTAACTTTTGAAAACAAAATAAATCAGTATGAAATTGAAGTTTGAGTTGTTTTATATTGTATTTTTACAAATAAATCTTATAATACCTCAGGTTCATCTAATCATGTTTCTCAACATTTTTCACACAAACAAGCAAAGAAAATTATCTCATGTTCAGAAGTAATACTCGCTTAAATAGGCGAAAAATTCCCCCGTTTTGTATGTTCCAGAAGTTTATTAGCATAAACACAAGAGCCGACTATGGCCTATCTCCGGATCAAAATGAATTCAGATGAAAACCTCATCTTGATAATATTCCTCCGTTAATACTCGTGTTTCTCAAACGTTGTCATTCCTACAGGATTATTCAGGGAAGAACTATTACTGAAATAGAATACAATTGGAATCTAACCGAGAAGAAAAGTATTGCATGAAACAACTTCATACACAAATACCATTGTAATTCCAAAATAGTTAAAATTAATTGAATTTATAATGAGCTCAAAAAGTATTTTATATCTACCTCTAAAATAATTATTACAAATCGATAATTAAAATGCACTCTGCATGCTTATTTTATGTACACTTACGTCAGGCAGTGGTTTCAGTGGTTTTATGTGCAAACCGCCAACCTGAACAATGTTGGGCATCAGAGGCTTCGGAGAGCTGATACTGAAGTGGCTGTTGACTAAGAGAAGGGCTGTAGAAGTGGCATCTAGTTCTGACAGATGCGGCAAACCTTCGACATCTTTGAAGAATGGCTTCACTATTTTATCCTGTCTTGGTAAAAAATAGAACTGTCGTCCTAGCGTGAAGAAAACTCCACACAGAGAGTTAATTATTCTCTCCCATAAATTCATCCGGTCGCTAAAGCCAAGAAGGCCGTCAGGGACGTAAGAATACGGGTTTGGGTTTCCTACCCAGTAACCCATCCAGTTAGTTCCACCGAATGTACAGAATTTAATTATCGGCGCTTTGAATTTATATCCGAACGGGAGGAAACAATCACTGAAGAAGGCTTCAAGGATTATGACATCGAAATGCAAATCCGTTGAGTCAATCAGCTCTTGTACACGTTTGTCAGACAATATTTCACTGCACATATCACCGGCTATCTGCCAGAAACGAATTTGCATCATAAGAGCATTTTGATGCACGAAATCATAAACTTTGCGGTCATTCATTCCTGAAAAAGCAAACAAAATATTTAAAAAGAGATTTTGAGAAATAGATTGACATATACTTTAATGGTTTGATTCCTTTCCTAACAAGCTGACAATTTCTCTTGTGGTCAACAATTGATTGCTGTGGTCACAAGACCCCCTGTAGCCTTGGCCAGTTAACAGCCGTCCGTCCACACACTCAAATACTACTTTTTAAAAATACTTTTCATATAGCCATTCCATCTGTGCTTAGGTCTCAATAATAACATGGTCTTTTCAGAATTTCGGCTTAACGTTGTTTGTACTACTCACTCCCCATGTAATTTCATGATTCGCCCACTTTTTCCTTATACCGTCAGTATTAATGTCTAATAATATAAAACTATTTTAAATTATTTGCTTAATTTCCAAACTGTAATTATACATGCATATATAAATATATATATTCTTACCAATCTTAACGAACTCCTGTGATAATACCGGGATATCAGTGTAGTTTGGGACTGAAACTTTTTCTGGGAACGAACTGATAACTGTGACGTGGTGCCCCTTCGCCGCAAGTTCTGTCAACAGAGCCGACTTCAAGGCCATGTGACTGGGTGCTGGGACTGAGAAGACTGCCAAGATGTTCGCACAATAAGCCTCATCGAAACTCGTTGATAAGAACAAGAACGCTACCAGTAGCACCTAGTGAGAACACTTTGAAATTGCTTATGCCTCAAACAACATGCACGAAACGTCGCAAAAAAAATGGTATTTGTGCAGATGGGAAAGAAATTATTCTTCGTTAATGAAAGCCTAACACATTCATAAGGACCAACGGTTGTATAACGTCCTGAGTCAGATGAATCCAGTTCATAACTTACAACATGAAGACCCATTTGAATACTATCTCTCGTCTAAGTCAAGATCTCCCTTCATATACCCGAATACATTCTGGTGAGAGATTATCATCTTTCTGTCCGTGGATTTTGTCTGTCTAAACTTCCTCTCCGTAATTTAATCACATTCGGTACAGAGCACAAGTTACGATACTCTTTAAGTTACTTTCGTCCAGATACAGATTATTTGTTCCATTTAAAACGCAACCCTAATTACTACATGTAAACGAAGATACCATTGGCAATGTTAAATTTTTACAGCTGGTGCACTGCTTTAAATCAATATGACCGTAATATCAGCTGTTTTGTCGCTCGAAGGCCACATAACGCTTCTGTGATCTAAAATATTATGTTGTTGTAGTGTTATCTGGTTCATCCTTGACAGGAAACGATGTCAATGCGAAACGATATTCGAGAATCAACACACGTTTTGATTGTTAATGATGTGAGCAGTGACCTAATAACAAGATTAATCCGTACGCGAGTGTGACGGAGGAAGTTTGAAGAGTCTAGTGCATTAGATTCAAGCTGTTTCTGTTTTCCTTTTCGAAGCCGTAGCTTTTGATCGCGTCTTAAATTGTATATTCTGCTCTTTACGAACCTTGCTTGTCATACACCACCGGTCTGCATTCTTCCTTGAAGAATGTAAGACTAAGTTTCAATAGAAAGAAAAATTATAGTTTTGGGTGCATCTTCATATTAAGGATTTTATTAATGATACATGAAATAAATGTTTTGAAGCTATCTCCGTATTTAACCACTTTCAATTTCTAATAAAAATATTTAATATCGTCTATAGTTTTATCCCCTGACTACAGTGTTCAGTGCATCATTCTACATATACTGACCTTCATTGTTCTAGAATCGATAACAAATGTCTCTGCAATGTTCCTTGCCGCTGCTGACTGAAGTAGTCTACATACTAAAATGCTTTTAAAAAACACTTTCTTCTGTACGCTGTCATGATATACAACGTACCAATCACTGTACTGTAGGTTAATAATCCACAGAAAACAAAGCTAGACAAATATATGGAACTGTACAGATAAGAGGACCCTGAACGTTCTGTCCTGCCAGTTACATAACCTCTAACCGGTTAGAGAATAGGATGAACCAGTATGACATCTTTATGACTGACATTCCTAGCTTTGTACACATTTAAACAGCGATTTTTTTATATGCTAATTACTGTGTTACATAACTTGCTATTCTTTATAAGATTTGGAGGCACAATTTAGCTGAGTTAAGATATGCACCTCTTGCTAATTTACATTCCGCCAAACCCTTGACATTCGTAGGATTTGAAGTTTTCACGATTGTGAGTCTCACGATGGCTGTCTTCTGGATTGTTACGCCGTATAGTCTGGAAGAAGTGTACCGACGTTTCAGAGGTCAACACATGTAAACACGGAACTGAACACGCAGAATAGGCCAAACAGAAGTTTACGCAAATGCCCCTCTATTTCATTTTCCACATCGCAAAACGATCGGCAAGTTTAACGAAACTATCAGTTGCTGAAGCGCCCAGATCTGTGTTTAAGAGAGGAAAAAGTAGGTCTAATATTGTACAATTGTGATAACATGAGAGGGCTTTTAAACTTATAATAGTGATTGCATAATAAATATTGCGCAATTTCGTAGCCATTACACGAATTAATAATATATATTATTTTAGCGTTAAAGTTTGGTGTTAAGAAGAAGAAAAACGGCTGTGGATGCAAGAGTGGTTGAAGAAGCAGCAAATAAGGCTGTTTAGCTAAGAGATAGTACGTTTTTTTCAAATTGTCACAGCAGACAAAAATTTCATATTCAGCACACAAAGCGAAAAGACAATAGCTCCTGCATCTCCACAAGATAAATCCATATTATCGATTTTTAAAACATTTCCTTGAATTTGGTGGAGAAGATACATTTTCCAGACAGCAGCATGAGATCGCTGTGTATGGCGTGCGATAACATGAAATAGTGCCACTTTCTTTGAAGATAATGACAACTCTGAACTTTGTCGTGAAGTTATTCTGGGCCACTCCTTCACCATTTGAATGAAGAAGACGTTGCTTCCGACTGCTTCCAGGTCGATGGTGTTGCAGGGCACACGCCTCACTTCTCCAGGACACTTCTCCTGTTGAAGTTTTCCAGAATTTCATCGTCCCCCTGGTCGGTATGTATCGGGGATGAATAATCAACAACCAGCTCATTTCAACAGATCCCACACTCTTGTCTTCTCCAGCAACATGACAGGAGTAGATGCTTGTTGAACCCATTTCGAACACTTGTTATAACTGTAAGTTCGCCATGGGGATTACAATTGTATTCTTATAGGTTCACACGTACTTTTGAAACATTCTGTATTATAGATTACCATAACATACTGTAACGTAGAGGTAATGTCTTCGCTGAATGAGAACCGAAACATTTGTTCGTTCACACGATGACAGTAAGTTATTCAGTGTTTGAGCAGTGAAAACGTATCACAAGCCACGCGGGCGTTGCAGTTAAACTTATAATGTATGCGTTTCCGTAAACACGACCACTTCATCCAGTACTCAGGCAAGAAAGAGAGAAGGAAAAGTTCTTTAAATATATTGTGGAATATATAACTCAAACTCATTACCTCCATTTGGTAGCCAGGAAAGTCTTGGCTTTCGGAATTAATCTTAATTAAGGTTCTGCCTAAGTCTTAATTAGCAGGAATCGAACGGAAAATTTGAAACAAAAATAACGCCAAGGAAATTAACCAAACGTTAACTTATGATAATGCTAGGTTTTCGGATGGATGTAAAAATTCTTAAACATAGAATCAGAAGATATTTCATACTTCGAAATCTTAATCTGCTATCCAAACACGCAAAGATCAACAAACAAAGACGCAGGAATGTACATGTTGTACTGTGTGAGTGTAAAGCTTAGTCCCATATGCTAAGAAATAATACGAATGTTGGGTACTGGATAACAAAATGGTAATTGGTGTGCAAGTAGTAATAAGATATTAAATAAAAGGAGCCTGGAGGAAATTGCATACTCACAGCGTCAATAGTTGTCTTCGTCAATTTTTAACCTGATGTTGGATTTGTAGACTCAAAGAGTTGAAGAATCATTTCTATGACTAAGTGGTCTTTGTGACATACGTATCTGACAGTAGACTATAACAATTAACTTTTCAAATCCACGAACACTTACAGAGTGACGGAATATGGTTTTCATTACAATTTAATGTTAATAGCACGTGTACTTTTAATATTCTAATAACTTCATATTTAAATCCGTTCTTGTGCTGTTAATATCTTGCGTATCATCCAATATTTTGTAGTCTGTATTACATTTAATAGACGCGTTCAAAACTTACTCTCCGTCGTTCGTATCGATCAGTGTAACAGTAATAATAACCGTTTTATTTAATCACGTTTTTTCTGGAACACATCAACTTTTTTCATATTCTTTTTTCTACCAAACAGCTTTCTTAGCACAATTCTGAATACCAGGAATATTACGAAAGCAAGAAATCCTACAACTAATGCTAAAACAGCGATGACATCTAGCAGGAAGTACTGGTACCAGGTGAGGTCGAGTGCAGCTGAACGCATGTGAGGCGCTCCCTTGTGCCTGATCACGTACTCCGTCCAGAACACGGCCTGATCCAGTGGAGTGAGTGGCTGGTCCCGGTAGATTCTGGACAGACGCTGGGCGTTCTCGCGGTACCTGCGACATAAAACATACTGTTGTGAAAGTCCGGAGACACCACGTAATAAATTACACGCAATTCTTTTGAGCATGATAAAACCAGCGGATGCAGTACCACCGCGCATTTTAAGTGTGTATATTTTCTGTAGAAACTGTAGTGTTTTTATATCATTTTATGGAAATGATCACATTTTGGTGAAAGGCATCACTTTGTATAGCGTGACTCCGTGTTTACACGTGCATCAATATAGGAACACGCTATATGCTCCAATTGGCGTGTTAGAACGCAATAAAGTAAATGTATTTTGCCGTACTTAACATAAAAGTGTTCTGGTGAGAAATGAATAAAATTGAAATTATATATTTCCAAAATTGGACGTAAGGTGATGTGGACTATTTTGATAAAATATACCCATGTAGGCACAGTAAAACGTTTGAGAGACGGAAGGGTTTATTTTTGTCCTCATTCGAAAGGTACAAGAGTAAAAACACATTGCTTTAAATGTCAGATTTTAGCTTGTCTGTAGCAGAAGAAAGACTTGTCTTCATCTTATTGTCTGAGAGAGACCATTTTCACTGGCAAAGTCAACTACTTGATGAAAATTACGTTATTTTACGCTTTCAATGATAATAATGATTTTTATATTATGTAATAAAACGTGTTATATATTTAATGGGTAAGTGGTAGCCTTTTTAAATATCCCTTTAATTGATATCATTTTTGGTAAGCCATTTCTGTACCGGGGTCTGCAAGTTCAAGGAGCGAATGTATCCCGGGCTAATGTGAAATTAATTACCTTGGATTCTCAAGTCCTTCCCTCAGTGCCCATGAAGCCGATTCGGCGCTGATGTTTAGGAAGTCTAACTTGATTCCAAATCCAAGTAATACGGCTCTGGCGACGTTGTGTCTTTGTTCGCTAAATATCGGTATGCCAACAATAGGAACTCCTCGGTTTATCGCCTCTTGAGAGCTCATAAGGCCGCCATGTGTGACGAACAATCTCACATTCGGGTGCGCTATGGACGGAAACGATAGATGTGAGCAACTCTTCCTTATATCAGTTGTCTTTCATGATGATTATTGCAGTGTCATTTTCATGTTACGGGTAAAATCAAAAAATAAAATATGGCGACTATGTTACCGCTCTTAGTGTTCCTCATTTGGCGTTCCATAATTAGGAATTAAATATATTGTCTTTTGAATTGTTATGGAGTGAAGTAATTTTGGTAGGTTGTGTGCATGAATATTTCGGATTTGATTTAACTTGTAACACGAGTTGTCTCTGACACACCAAGCCATTGGAACTTTCAAATTTAAAATAAGTATTGTAAACCAAATCAAGTCCGGAAACTCAAACAAAACTATAGCTCAAAATTGTATGAAATCTACCAGATCATTTTCTTATAATTTTTTCGTTGTTTATATCAATAACGAGTCACAGAATTATTAAAATATGTCCCACTTTGTTCTGGAATTTTATTTCAGACTTAACTACGGCAAGATTGATTCTAATTTTAGATAAGTTAGTTTCAAAATATTCCAGCGTTCTTTTTAAAATTAAGTGCTGAATCTTTGACAACATCTGTACCATCTGTTACTGATGTACGTGCAGAAATGCAGTATCATTAAAGCAACCCAACAGATGAAAAAATTAAAAATAGTGATGATAATAAGATAATTAATTTATGTTTTCACGTGCTGACTTAACAGTAGGCACTTACAGAGAACGGACAAGATCACAATATTTGGACGAAGATCAGGAAATGTCAAAAAGCAAGTGACGAGAAAATGAAACTATATACATGTCGTGTTGAGATGTCCTCAAAGGAGAAATCTCTTGCCAAAAATTTAAAAAAAGCAAATCTGCATATATCATTTGTAGCAATAAAGCAATGACGAAATGACCTAGTCAAAGGTCTATCTATGTCTTAACGCACTACTCGCAATTAAAGAAAATTCTGTCTTGTAGCACACGAATACCAACAGTGTCCATGATGGAATGACAATCTACTTTCCTGTGTTTGAACCAAAATGCTTTCAAAATTTTGTCAGAACGTCTATAATATATTTTGTCAATTCATGAGCGGGATTCATTGCAGTGGGAAATTCCCCACTGTCATAAAATCCGAAATTAGTTCAGTTTAAAACATTTTTCTTAAAGTCGCCCTACTTCGTAACCTGCTTATTCAAACTGTTTCTCTAGCGTAACACAAATTTCGGCAAATCTTTCTTTTCCTTTCCTTGAACCGACATCTTAGCCTTGCTACAAATTCGCGATAAATTATGCTCACTGCCTAAATCAGTGTTTCTGTAAAGATGGTTTCGTGGACTCGAGTGGTTTTTAAAAAAGACCAATTCAATTTACTTTATACCTAAAATGAAACGCACCTAGAATATCTGACTGAGGCAGCCACTTCCCCAGTTTCACATTGTTTGGTTGTCCTGGTAACGAGTCTGTCTCCCATTTCCAGAGCACCCGTTGCTTCAGTTTGGAGAAGGCTTCCAGAAATATTTCCGTCGCGGAAACCGGCATGTCAGATGTTTGCAAAATTGAACCCATGCTAAAGTAAATAACACCATACGGAGCATCGTCCAAGAATTTCTGTAGATCCTGGGGATAAAAAAGGGAACAATGAAAGATGAGAGATTTTACAAAATAAAATTTACGTAAAATATTTCAGTCTACGAGTATGTGGTGAGGTTAACAACACACTAGCATCACATGTAAGATTGTTACATAGTTTGAATATTATTATCTAAGAAAATGACTTTAATATATATTATATATATAATATTGTGGTTTTCTGTGTCTTCTTGATTGTAAATGTATTTTAAAGCAACATGATGTCTTCCTTATTAGGACCGAAGATCAGAGTATAATGTCCATTCGAAGTAACAATATATAATAAGAAGATTACGGGCCTGAACTACCGAGGATAATAAATTAATTTACGCCTCGGTCAAAGCCTCAAATTTTGCATAGAAAGCAAAGATTTTGCTGATATGATGACAGAAATGAGATCCGAAATTCCGGGTAATTATTAAGTTACATTCGTACGACAATGTACTTATTCTTAATTATTAATATCGTATCTTGGTTTCGAATATAAATTTTCAGTATTTTAACTTAAAAATTCGGTACTAATATTACATATGTGTAAGGCATTTCATGATTACTGTAGAATTCATACAATAGTAAGTTCCTGATAGTACGTAAAAATAGTACTTATTTACTAATTCTTTAACTTTTGAAAACAAAAGAAATCAGTATGAAATTGAAGTTTGAGTTGTTTTATATTGTTTTTTTTACAAATAAATCTTAAAAATTCTCAGGTTTCTGTAATCAGATATCTCAACATCTTTCACATAACAAAATCAAAAAAATGATCCCATGTTCAGAAGTAATACTCGCTTAAATAGGCGAAAAATTCCCCCGTTTTGTATGTCCCAGACGTTTATTAGCATAAACACAAGAGCCGACTACTGGCCTATCCCCGGATCAAAATGAATTCAGATGAAATCCTCATCTTGATAATATTCCTCCGTTTATACTCGTGTTTCTCAAGCGTTGTCATTCCTGCAGGATTATTCAGGGAAGAACTATTACTGAAATAGAATACAATTGGACTCTAACCGAGAAGATTACAAGTCACCGAAGAAAAGTATTGCATGAAACATCTTCATACCCAAAAAATTTTGTAATTCCAAAATAGGTAAAATTAATTGAATATATAATGAGCTCAAAAAGTATTTCATATCTACCTCTAAAATAATTATTACAAATCGAGTAATTAAAATGCACTGTCCATGCCTATTTTATGTACACTTACGTCAGGCAGTGGTTTAGGTGGTTTTATGTGCAAACCGCCAACCTGAACAATGTTAGGCATCAGAGGCTTCGGAGAGCTGATACTGAAGTGGCTGTTGACTAAAAGAAGGGCTGTAGAAGTGGCATCTAGTTCTGCCAGATGCGGCAAACCTTCGACATCTTTGAAGAATGGCTTCGCTATTTTATCCTGTCTTGGTAAATAATAGAACTGTCGTCCTAGCGTGAAGAAAACTCCACACAGAGAGTTAATTATTCTCTCCCATAAATTCATCCGATCGCTGAAGTCCAGTAAGACGTCAGGGACGTAAGAATACGGGTTTGGGTTTCCTACCCAGGAACCCATCCAGTTAGTTCCACCGAATGTACAGAATTTAATTATCGGCGCTTTGAATTTATATCCGAACGGGAGGAAACAATCACTGAAGAAAGCTTCCAGGATTATGACATCGAAATGCAAATCCGTTGAGTGAATCAGATCTTGTACGCGTTTGTCAGACAATATTTCACTGCACGTATCACCGCCTATCTGCCAGAAACGAGTTCCGACCATAAGAGCATTTTGATGCACCCAATTATAAACACTGCGTCCATCTTGTCCTGAAAATGCAAACAAAATATTTAAAAACAGATTCCAAGAAATACATTGACATATACTTTAATGGTTTGATTCCTTTCCTAACAGGCTGACAATTTCTCATGTGGTCAACAATTGATTGCTGTGGTCACTAGACCCCTGTAGCCTTAGCCAGTTAACAGCCGTCCGTCCACACACTCTAATACTACTTTTTAAAAATTATTTTCTTTATAGCCCTTCCATCCGTGCTTAGGTCTCAATAATAACATGGTCTTTTCAGAATTTCGGCTTAATGTTGTTTGTACTACTCACTCCCCATGTACTTTCAAGATTAGCCCACTTTATCAATATACCGTCAGTATTAATGTCTAATACCGGGTCTTCAATTTATGCGGTAACGGCCATGCTTGCATTGTGTGCTCGGCCGGTACACTGTTGCCGTCGGCAGACTGGTGCGTGTTCTTCCCGTGAGTCACCGGCGAATCAGTTTCATTGCCTCTCGTTGCGGATTGACGTTGATAATATGGTGTATAGTATTAAGCAACGTGTGTTCTTAGTCGAAACATATGCCAAATATTCATCCTACTGAAGATGCCACCGTAAATATCGCAGACATTTTCCTGGTGTAAGTGTTCCTAGCAGGCCCATGATAGAGAGATTAGTAAAAAAATTTCGCAGTACGGGATCAGTTTTGGATAAAAAGAAGAACAGGAAACGGAGTGTATTGACGGAAGAGAAATTGAATGAAATTGGGGCTTTTTTTAGAAAAAAAAGTCCAAGGAAATCTTTGGCAAGTTTAGCTGCACAATCTGGCGTGTCATTGGGATCTGCTCACATAGCAACGAGACTTCTGAAATTGCGACCATATAAGACCAATGTTGTTCAGAGACTAACATATCCTGACACTGGTGCTAGGACTCGTTTCTGCAATTGGTTGTTGGGATCCGTGCATGATGGGATTGTTAATCCAGAGGTATTGTTTTTTAGTGATGAAACATGGCTGCATTTAAGTGGATATGTCAACAGTCAAAACAACCGCTATTACAGTTCCAAAAATCCACATCAGTTGCATGAACATCCTCTTCATGACATTAAGGTTGGAGTGTGCAGTTATCTCCAAGTGAATAATAGGGCAAATCTTTTATAATGAAAAATAAATTCTGAACGTTATGTAAATTTAATACTTAGACCCTTTTTCCAAGAAATGACCGATGAAGAAAAGACTTACGGTTTCTTCATGCAAGACAATGCTACAGCATTAAGAGAAGTGTTTGGTGAACAAGTTACCGTTCAGTGGCCTCCGCCTTCCCCTGACTTAAACCCGTGCGATTTTTACCTCTGGGGCATGCTGAAGAACAAAGATTATGTAAACAATCCGCGCACTGCAGAAGAACTTAAAGAAAAATATTCGACAACTGATTTCGGCAATTACCCCAAAAGAGCTTCATCGAGTATTTAGAAATATGTTAACGAGATGTGAAGCTTGCCTGCAAGAACAAGGAAGTCACTTTGAACATCTTTTGTGATTTAAGGTAAGAACAATTAATGTAATAACATGTATTAGTGACGAGAAATATTCGTAGTTCGCTGTTACTAGCGGCACTGAAACTGATTCGCCTGAGACTCACGGGAAGAACACGCACCAGTCTGCCGACGTCAACAGTGTACCGACCGAGCACGCAATGCAAGCTTGGCCGTTACCGCATAAATTGAAGACTCGGTACTATAAAAATAATTTTAAATTATTTGCTTAATTTCCAAACTGTAATTATATATGCATATATAAATATATATTCTTACCAATCTTAACGAACTCCTGTGATAATACCGGGATATCAGTGTAGTTTGGGACTGAAACTTTTTCTGGGAACGAACTGATAACTGTGACGTGGTGCCCCTTCGCCGCAAGTTCTGTCAACAGAGCCGACTTCAAGGCCATGTGACTGGGTGCTGGGACTGAGAAGACTGCCAAGATGTTCGCACAATAAGCCTCATCGAAACTCGTTGATAAGAACAAGAACGCTACCAGTAGCACCTAGTGAGAACACTTTGAAATTGCTTATGCCTCAAACAACATGCACGAAACGTCGCAAAAAAAATGGTATTTGTGCAGATGGGAAAGAAATTATTCTTCGTTAATGAAAGCGTAACACATTCATAAGAACCAACGGTTGTATAACGTCCTGAGTCAGATGAATCCAGTTCATAACTTACAACATGAAGACCCATTTGAATACTATCTCTAGTCTAAGTCAACATCTCCCTTCATATACCCGAATACATAATGGTGAGAGATTATCATCTTTCTGTCCGTGGATTTTGTCTGTCTAAACTTCCTCTCCGTAATTTAATCACATTCGGTACAGAGCACAAGTTACGATACTCTTTAAGTTACTTTCGTCCAGATACAGATTATTTGTTCCATTTAAAACGCAACCCTAATTACTACATGTAAACGAAGATACCATTGGCAATGTTAAATTTTTACAGCTGGTGCACTGCTTTAAATCAATATGACCGTAATATCAGCTGTTTTGTCGCTCGAAGGCCACTTTCCACAAACAAAACGCTTCTGTGATCCAAAATATTATGTTGTTGTAGTGTTATCTGGTTCATCCTTGACAGGAAACGATGTCAATGCGAAACGATGTTCGAGAATCAACACACGTTTTGATTGTTAATGATGTGAGCAGTGACCTAATAACAAGATTAATCCTTACGCGAGTGTGACGGAGGAAGTTTGAAGGGTCTAGTGCATTAGATTCAAGCTGTTTCTGTTTTCCTTTTCGACGCCGTGGCTTTTGATCGCGTCTAAAATTGTATATTCTGCTCTTTACGAACCTTGCTTGTCATACACCACCGGTCTGCATTCTTTCTTGAAGAATGTAAGACTAAGTTTTAATAGAAAGAAAAATTATAGTTTTGGGTGCATCTTCATATTAAGGATTTTATTAATGATACATGAAATAAATGTTTTGAAGCATTCTCCGTATTTAACCGCTTTTGATTTCTTCGTTTTAACTAAAAACAAGTAATAAAAATATTTTATTCCCTGACTACAGTGTTCAGTGCATCTTTCTACATATACTGACCTTCATGGATCTAGAATCAATAACGAATGTCTCTGCAATGTTCCTTGGCACTACTGACTTAAAAACACACTTCAACATATTTATATAGCACTTTTTTCTGTTTGCTGCTAAAGAAGTTTATGATATACAACTTGTCAATCTATTTACAGTAGGTTTATAATCCACTGATAATAGATATTTAATACTGTATAGATAAGACGACCCTGAACTGTTTGTCCTGCTAGTTATATAAACTCTAACGGGTACAGAATAGGAAAAACTGTGTGACATCTTTATGACTGACTTTCCTAGCTTCGTACATTTTTAAACAGTGAATTTTTTGTTACATAACTTGCTATTCTTTATAAGATTTAGAGGCACAATTTAGCTGAGGTAAGATATGCACCTCTTGCTAATTTACATTCCGCCAAACCCTTGGCATTCGTAGGATTTGAAGTTTTCACGACTGTGAGTCTCAAGATGGCTGTCTTCTGGATTGTTACGCCGTATAGTCTGGTAGAAGTGTACCGACGTTTCAGAGGTCAACATATGTAAACACGGAACTGAACAAGCAGAAGACGTGAAACAGAAGATTATGCAAATGTCTGACGTATTTCATTTTCCACATCGCAACACTTTGCTGAAAATGATCGACTAGTTCAGGAGTTCAGGGAAACTGTGTCAGATGCTGAAGTACCGAGACATGTGTTTAAGACAGGAAAAAGTTGGTCTAATATTGTACAATTATCATTACATAAAGTTACTTTTAAACGATCAGACAGCCACGTGATACCGGCATTGAATCGGCTTGAGATCAATGGAAATTAGTTATCTTATGGCCTGTAATAATATTAAAATGGTGCCACTTTCTTTGAAGATAATGACAACTCTGAACTTTGTCGTGAAGTTATTCTGGGCCACTCCTTCGCCATTTGAATGAAGAAGACGTTGCTTCCGACTGCTTCCAGCAAGATGGCGTTGCAGGGCACACGGCTCACTTCTCCAGGACACTTCTCCTGTTGAAGTTTTCCAGAATTTCATCGTCCCCCTGGTCGGTATGTATCGGGGATGAATAATCAATAACCAGCTCATTTCAACAGATCCCACACTCTTGTCTTCTCCAGCAATATGACAGGAGTAGATTCTTGTTGAACCCATTTCGAACACTTGTTATAACTGTAAGTTCGCTATGGGGATTACAATTGTATTCTTATAGGTTCACGCGTACTTTTTGAAACATTATGTATTGTAGATTACCATAACATACTGTAACGTAGAGCTAATAAGTCTTCGCTGAATGAGAACCGAAAAATTTGTTCCTTCACACGATGGCAGTAAGTTATTCAGTGTTTGAGCAGTGAAATTTTATCACAGGCCACGCGGGCGTTGCAGTTAAACTTATAATGTATGCGTTTCCGTAAACACGACCACTTGATCCAGTACTCAGGCAAGAAAGAGAGAAGAAAAAGTTCTTTAAATATATTGTGGAATATATAACTCCAACTCATTACCTCCATTTGGTAGCCAGGAAAGTCTTGGCTTTCGGAATCAGTCTTAAGTAAGGTTCCGCCTAAGTCTTAATTAGCAGGAATCGAACGGAAAATTTGAAACAAGAATAACGCCAAGGAAATTAACCAAATTTTAACTTATGATAATGCTAGGTTTTTGGATGGATGTAAAAGTTCTTAAACATAGAATTAGAAGATACTTCATTCACGAAGAAAACGCAAAACAGATTACATGCACGGCGTGCTTGTTACTAATATTCAGTTCGAAATCTTAATCTACTATCCAAAAACGCAAATATCAACAAACAAAAACGCAAAATGAACATGTACTGTGTGAGTGTAAAACGTAGTCCTATATGCTAATAAATAATACGAATTTTGGGTACCGGATAACAAAGTTGTAAGTGTCATACTAGTACTAATAAGGAATTAAATAAAAGGAGGCTGGAGAAAATTGCGTATTTACAGCTTCAAAAGTTGTCTTCGTCAATATATAGAATGTTTTTCGGTTTGTGGACTCAAAGAGGGTGACGAATCATTTCTATGACGAAGTGGTCTTTGTGGTATCTTCCCTTGAGACACCAATAACATATCTGACAGTAGATTCTAACAGTGTAATAATTAACTTTATAAATCTAACAACACTAACAGAGTAATGGAATGTGGTTTTCATTACAATTTAAATACAATAGCACCTGTACCTTTAATAGTTTAATAACTTCATAATCTAAACCCGTTCTTGTGCTGCTAATATCATGCGTTATCATCCAATATTTTGAAGCCTGTATTACATTTAATAGACAGACACGTCCAAAACTCACCCGCAGTCATTCGTGTCGATCATAACACTTTTAGTTAAACACGTTTCTTCTGGATCACATCAACTTTTTTCAGACTTCTTTTCCCACCAAACAATTTTCTTAGCACGATCTTAAGCACCAGGAATATTACGAAAGCAAAAATTCCTACAACTAATGCTAAAACAGCGATGACATCTAGCAGGAAGTACTGGTACCAGGCGAGGTCGAGTGCAGCTGAGCGCATGTGAGGCGCTCCCTTGTGCCTGATCACGTACTCCGTCCAGAACACGGCTTGCTCCAGTGGTGTGAGTGGCTGGTCCCGGTAGATTCTGGACAGACGCTGGGCGTTCTCGCGGTACCTGTGATGCAAATTATTCTTTTTGTCTTTGTTTAAAAAACATCCGAAGAGGGCGACTAAAAATAGCTTTGTGTGTGACATGAGTGGTCCTTGCTATTAATTGCATCTGAATTAGAAATACTTTGATACGAATCTGGTGACGTAACATCTTCATGTAAATGTTAAGGATGTGGAGTGGCAAATGGGTACTCCTCCAGCTTGGGAGCCGGCCGGATGGTTAATAAATCGTCACCACAATAACACAACTCTTTACTAAATACAGAAAAAGACAGAACCTGAGATATTAGAACAATCTGGGGTCTAGTGAAATATGTGAAATTTTTTTGGAAACACATTAAGGAAACGAGTATGGTGATGATAAATGGGTTGATCTGATTCAGGATAAGGTTTATTACCTGGTATTTGTGAGCGACAATCAGCATGTGAAAACGAATCTGGGCCATGTATTTAGATGGTTACATACACGCACTGCTCAAGTGACAGCTACACGTGAAAGTGCTGTGATGTACGACAAAATTTACTTGGTGTAACACTGTAAAATTGTGAATAACGACAAGCCCTTTCTCAAACTGAGAGCGGAGTACAATAAACTAAAACAATTCTTCACAGCATTAAGCAAAAGCCTTTAAATCTCGTACTACACTCACTTCAAGAGCTCCAAATTAGAAAATGTTAGTGTCAATTACTGCCACAGTAACGCACCACAATCTGGATATCAGTATATGGGGATTAAAGACGAGATGTAAAAACTGTTTATTGTTTTTCTCATCTACTTAGACCAAAGTTGTGATATGGATTAGCGTCTAGTGAGTAATGACTCCACGAAATCTTCTATGTGCACATTTTAACCGCGGCAAAAGTCTCAAATCTCATACGAACGTCCATTTTTAGAAAAAAAGAAAATATTATCATCTTCCTGCATGTGACATAGGCGGTTTGTTTCTCTGAGATCTTTCTATCTGCCTAAAATAATAGACGATGCAGCTACCTAGAAGACTACAGTATAAATCTGACGTCTTCCTGAATACTTCAGTGAGATGTTTTGAGGTTAACACGGTGGTTAAAACGTGGATTATGTATGTCTTTTGAGGTCTGTGAAGCCTTGTCTTGTAAATGGTTATCAGCTTTTCGGAGGAAAGTTTCGCCTTCATATTCAGCTTGGGGCAGGTGGTTGTTTTTTCCCCCTAACGTTGGTAATTACTTACAAGACAGCAAAAACAAAAACAAACAAAA
Source organism: Zootermopsis nevadensis (assembly GCF_977971745.1). Lineage (NCBI taxonomy): Eukaryota > Metazoa > Arthropoda > Insecta > Blattodea > Termopsidae > Zootermopsis > Zootermopsis nevadensis. The sequence goes on from NW_028259145.1 coordinate 3,156,572, forward strand.
AACAAAAAAAAAAACCCAGAATATCACAATTTACACAACTTAAAGAATATTATTCTGGACAGTACCTGGAATTATCTAGAATTTCTTTCAACGCCCATTTCAAGGACTCCTTGGTAATGTTTGCAAAGTCGAACTGAATTCCATAACCTGCTGAAACTGTTCTGGCCATATTAAGATGCTGGTCAGCCATCAAGGGAATCCCCAGAACGGGAACACCACAGTAAATTGTTTCCTGCGTGCTCAGCAACCCGCCGTGAGTGATAAATAATCGAACATTTGGATGTGCTGCATTGTAAACAAGAAATCAATGTTAAAAACTCAATTAAACATACACAAATGAAAGCAACCAAAGCTGTATAAAAAAACTAGTTGTCTACTTAACTCGACTCATATATAAAACTAGAGTAAAAACACTGATATTCAAAACCTATGTTACCGGTACTACAATATAACTCATCACAACCCAGTTATAAGTATACGTACCTCACGTTTTCTCATTCACTGACCTTGTATTTTGCCATTATAATGTATCTGACTATTCAATATGATTCACAGAATAAGCACCGTTTATTTTCCTAACTAGCGTTAACCAATTATGAGGTAGTGATTTTTAAGTATTATTTAGATGAAGTTCGGCTTCAAAGGTAAGATTAATCTATAAACTAAATTCCATTACACAGTGTCCTGTCATTAAAAAAGAAATAAAAGTATTAAAATGCCCCAGTAAATATTGTGTCACTTGAAAATTATTTCGCGCAGAATAAATAACCAATGTATAACGCGAAAGAAATATATTCCTGAATATGGAAGTTGGTAGTTGAAGCTTACCGAGAATGTCTACTTGTGGAAACCATTTTCCAATTTTTACATTCTGCGGTTTCCCTGGCAAAGAGTCTGTCTCCCATTTCCACAGAATTCTCTGCTTCAGCTCGGAAAATGCCTCTGCGAAGGCTTTTATTTTAATCTCTGGCATTTCAGAGCTGTAGAAACTTGAGCCCATACTGAAGTAGATCACTCCTTCAGGTGATTCGTCAATAAATTTTTGTAAATCCTGAAATTAATTATAAATATAACGTAATAAAAGCCAGGTTAGTTCTAATACGTAATACGTGTTATATTATGAACCCTGACAAATGCATTAAAATTATCACGAAGATATCACCTTTGTGTTAGACACTAACCATTACCTACTTGATAAGGTTTTTTATTACGTTTCGGAAGATAGAACTCCCATCTCCAGATGCTCAACTTTCACTATGCGAAAAGATATTTTTACAAATATGGGTACGGGTCCTTTAATTATGCGTAGCACGCTAGCCACTGAAATTAGGAGGATGCCACTTTTAAATATTAGATTACTATGTTGGCTGCTAGAACACTGGGCGGCCTTATACAGACCACTGCTAAAAGCCGATACGAAGTGTTTTAAAACATAGGTAATTTGTTAATTTTTACCTATATGCTCCATAATTAATTATTAGTAATAACAAATAACAAAAGTTTCTGGGTCAAAATTAATAATTCGGAAATATTACGACGCTTCAATCTAGAATAAAATATAAATATCCATTAGAATAGTACACAGAATAAGATAACATTAAAAATTAAACTTTGTGAAATTTTCTGGATCGATTTGTCGACTCGACTAGGCGCAAATTCTATTAAAATTTAGGTTACGTTCATCAGTTACTTAGAAATCTGGAACATTTTTTTTACAGAAAACAAAATTCGATTCATGTCCACTTCAACATCACAAATATGAAAATTATAATTCCCTGGACATCTAGTGTCGAGGTTAAGAATTAGTTTGAACTATACCATCTCCCCTCCCAAGCGCTTACATGGTGTATATTGGGGCAACATTATTTTTACTGTACAGAGACTGGAGAAAATTGTAATTATGTGCGTTCGTACACGGCCTACCTAGTTTGGTACGTTCTTCATTTTGTTTTATTTCTTGATGAATATAGTCGCATATTTAATTTAATATAATGAAGAGCTGTGTTACGTAATTTGTTATGAAATGCAGTTTCCTTCTCAGACCCAAATGGGTCAAAGTCCTCACAAATCTGTAGGCGTACTGTTATATTCGTACTGAACTAATTCAAATATAAAACAGTATTTTAATACTATTCTGTCACTTGGGCCTGCCCATTGCACTGAACTAACACAGAATATTTTAGAAGTAACAATTATACTCACATCTGGCAATTTCTTCGCTGGCTTCACATGCATTCCTCCAACTTGAACAATGTTAGGCATGAGAGGCCTAGGGTAACTTATACTGAAGTGATGATTTACGAGGATAAGCGATGTGGAAGAATCGAGATCAGATATGGAAGGCAAGGGGGCGTAGTTACTGAAGTACTTCTCCAACACAGCTTGCTGTTTCGGTAAGTAATACAAGAGTCGCGAGACTTTCTGGAATGTGTTACCCAGAGTGTTGAGAATCCGTTCCCAGAAATCCATCTGATCAGAGAAATTCTGGAAAGGATCTGGCACATAAGAATAAGGATTGGGATTTCCGACCCAGTCCCCCATCCATGAAGCGCCACCAAATGAAACTACTTGAACTATAGGAGCTTTGAACTTGTGGGCAAATCCTAAGAAACAGTCGTTGACGAATGCCTCAACAATAATTAGGTCAAACTGTTGATCGTTGGAGTTTATGAGATCCTGAACTTCCTTCTCCTGCAGAACTTTGTCGCAGAGTATTTCGCCCAATCCCCATAGCATCATCACCACTGAAAAGTAGCTCAATTTTGGCAAATCAAATGAGTTTGTAGCGCCTGAAACAAAAATGTTTTCTGTTTGAGTTGTCTTCTTCTTCTTCTTGGTATCGCCGCTGAGCGCGCAGTCCTGGGGTAAACGCGTACAAAACCTTTCAGAGCTCAACCACAAGATCGCTTGGATAAACATCAAGAGACACTGCAGTTATTATTATTATTATTATTATTATTTAGTGTTCTGTCTGGCGACAGGTCCATATGAACAGGATCCTTCCATCCTTCTCTCGGACTGGGACCTGTTCATATACGTTCTTGGCAGATGATCCAGAAGTGGTTTGCCATTGCCTTCTTCTGTGTGTGAATGGAGTAATTGTTGGGATGCCACGGAGAAACCGGGGAGCCCCCGGAGGAAAACTCCGTGATACCTAGACCACGGTCTTGCCCAACACAAGTTATAAATCTGAGCACCACCGGGAATTGAACCCGGGACCCCAGGATTACAAGGCTAGTGTTCTGACCATTAGACCACCGTGGCGGTGCAAATATTAAATCTTACAAGTTTACACTTTATTTACAATCGATACTTTCTCTAATCCCAAGACGGCCGTCTTCTGGGTTGTAGCGTCGTGAAGTCTGGTAGAAGTTTACCAACGTCCAACCAACGTCTACTAGAGGTCCTCCTTCATAAGGGTGATCATACTGATGATGAAGGCAGCAAGGACCTCTGAAAAGTTGGTCAACTTCTAATAGACTACAAGACGCTTCAACTCAGATGACAGCTGTCTACAAACGTATCATATTACCAGTTTTCTTTAAGAAAATTTGTGAAAAGTATATGGTACGGTACCTGTTTGTTGAAATAAGTCATCTCGTGTTCTTCCGGTATGAATATCAGTATAGTTAGGAACGGGTGACTTCTGTGGAAACGGGCTGAGCACTGTCACTTGGTGCCCTCTATTGGCCAGCTCCTTAACTAAGCTTTCAGAGAATATGAAGTGACTCCTTCCAGGAAGAGGAAATAGCCCTAAGATCCTTGCTCCGTGAGCGCCATACAAGACGAAAACCACAAGGAAAAGTGCCGAAGACATAACTCGTAACACCTGAGAGAGAATAAATATGCACTGTGAGAATGCCACAAAAGAATACGAATTCTACACAGCATTAGGCCTGGATCAATTTCTATCGGCGTTTCTTACGAACGTAAAACCGCTCGTTTTACGTATTAGTTCACTGGATAAATTAGCAATGAAAAATTATATGAGAAGTGGCTTCAAAATTTGTAGTTGTCAGATACTAACATGTTAGAATGATCACACTGATATTGAGATGAAAGCTAAACGCTTGAAATGATGAGAATCTAGTGCATCAATTTAGTAGGAGAACTTGAAACTAGAAGACAACTTGGGAGTCCTAGGTATTGGAGTAATATAACATGAATCTGAAGGAAACATTGTTAAATAGTGGACTGAATTCATCTGCCTAATACTAGAGTCAAATGGCTGGCTTTTGTGGACTCAATATTGAGCCTTCGGGGTTGAAAAAGTGGTGGAGAATTTCTAGGTTAATTGGTGGAATAAGAGCTTCTGAAGAAGAATTCTGTTTCACGGAGTTACATAGCCAAATTAATCAAGTTACAACATTTTGAATTTTTTTTTGCGTATTTTAGTTATTTTTTATGACTGGATTTGTTAATATTTATAGATTTTAACCAACCTGCCGTCCTAATTTAATGCTAATGCTGACAGTCCTTCTGTACTATAAATGTTTCGAAGCTCATTTCTCCTCAAGAAATTTCAACGCTACATCTCTGAATCATGTACTTTCTGTAGAACAAAGACCGAGCGATGTGCGCTTACATCACTCCTGGTTCGGGGCTTAGAAAATATGAAGCTCTTGGCTTAGTGTGCACATACAATGAACGATGTCAAGCGAAAATTTCTATTCCGGCTTCATGCTGAGAACATTACGATAGGAGGCAGCCTTAGGCTCCCTATTTGAGGTGGTGATACGATCATGCAGAAAAATATCATCGCAATACGTCCTAATCTCCTTTCATTCGTATTCCCACAGATTCAACTAGGTTTATTGGTAATTACACAGAATTACAGTTGACTGAAGAAATAGCAGAGTAATAGCAGCATATATTTGCAAGACACTCTGGCAGCGAATCCTTCTGGAAAACGATCACTGGGCTGACCAAGAAGGAGATGGGAGAATAACACCAAGATGGATCTTAGGGAGATGGGCTGTGAGGATGGCAAATGGATGGAGTTGACTGAGAATCGTGGCCCGTGGCGGGCTTTGGTGTTGGACCTGCGGTTTCTGCTACCAGAGAGTTAGTTAGTTAGCTAGTTAGTTACTCTCAGAAGGAGTTGAAGTGGGGGAGATTATAAGGCGCAACAACCCCGATGACAGCCATATTCAAGTAGAGCAGAATTTGACTATCATCTTAGCTAAGATAATGTAAGATACTTTATCTGTTACTGAAATTATCTCTGCCTAACCGACCTTTGATCTCAACACTCATGAACACAGAAATTATTGCTTGACAATTGTGACTTGACAAAAATTAGTGCAAGTAGACAATCAACAAATTACAGAATATTTACGTCAGATACAGTGCGTGCCAAAAATATGTTACAATTGATATGCAATAACCGCTAATCGTTTTATAGGTGGAATTTGAGCACCATTTACGACTGTAACATTAAATATAAGTACTAACCAAAATGACGCTAAATCGTCATGGCTGAAAAAATAACATAATTGCTATTTCATTATTTTAAAAAATGAAAACAGTTATTTGATATTACACCGGATGAGCGATAAGATTAGAAAGTAGAAAATACACTTCCTCGTAAAAAAATCAGTTAACATAACCTTCCATCTTACCTGGAAAATCTCTAGTATCGAAAATGAAACAATTACGTCACGCAATAAACTTTTATTATAGTCATCCAAGTCAGCGGATCGTTCCTTCAGCCTCTTATGCTAGACTGATAAATGAACTGCCACATTGCCGTTTGTGCCGAGGAAAGATTTCACATCGCTGATAATTCTTTGTAAAGATCGACCTCGATTTCAACGCCTCAGACGGCCCCTCCTGACACTATGCAACGCTGTATACCACTCGGAACGTAGAACTGTCCCCTTCTTACACTGCCTAATAAGAGTATAGGTAACCGATGCACATCGACTTTGTGTATTGTGCATGGTGTACCCTGCGTAAGACCCTTTCAAGACAACATAAAATAATCTAAGCGTAGAGTTTCAGCACACCATCACGACGCTTAACAACACTTGACAATCACCTCAGAACACCAAGAAGTGAAGAATGTCCACACGCGAGCTAGGGCTTCAGCGAACTGACGCGAGCCCTACGACACAACGCCATCTAAGATCCATCACGTAGCCACGCGGATTTCTTCCTGGGTTTTCCGACGCGAACATAGATAACAGATAAAGTACAAGCATTTTCGTGAATTCCTTCTCGCTGAAAAGAATTGCAAGATTGTAACACACGTTTTGTCACGAGGTCTATGTCAGTTTGTCCACTGTTCGTGGAATGTATTTCTATTTCAGTGTAATCGCAGTTTCAGTGTGGAAATGATGACGTTAAACGACGCTGAGTACAAAGACATTCATTTACAGGTACAGCCAAAGGATATATAATTATAGACTTGGTATAATAAGTAGCAGATTAACTCATGGATTTTTAGGTGATGATACAGTTTTTATTCCAGAACTGAAAAGTACTGCCTTCGGGATTAAATAACGTCTGTTCAGAGAATGTTTGTAATGTAATTAATATCATTTATTTTGCACAACACGGTGTATTTATAAAGGAATTTTATGGCAAAAATAACAATGCTAACGGCATCAGTGAAGACGTTCTTTTGCAATTTTGACTCAGGGGTTAAAAACTTATCGAATGTGTAAACAAAACAGAACATCAATAATTAAAAGCATAAAATATTCGCAGAGGAATTTTAAGCAGAAAGATATAACGAGTTAAGTTGTTGAAGAGAATGTTCAATAATTAACATGGGGAATACACGGTATTTACTAGTGTACGATGCTTTGAAAGATTTGAATTCGAGGAGTATTTTTTTATATCAGTGGCTGCGCCGTTGCAATGCGCATTGTACCGTGCATATCCAGTGGCCAGATGAGTTACCAGTATTTTAAAAATGCAGATATGTTGACTTAGTATGAATTGATTCAAGGTTTTCTGAAATGTTAAACAGGTCTAAATTTCAGCGTTTCAGATTACAGCACTCTGACACAATTTAACTAAACTGGTCTCAATGGACATTTTTCGTGTTACATTTTAGAATAAATTCTTGCCGTTGTGTACAAGATAATTCGATTTTGATTACAAATACAAACCGAACATCACATATTCAAATATTATCATCGAGCATACTCGACTTGAAAACGGAAGACCGTTCGATCCTACGTGTGACTGAGTAAAACAGTGACCAGTAGTATACTGCGCGGCTGCGTATTAACTGTTCATAATGTTTTGCTACAGTAACTCGATCACATTCATATTCCATATTTTATTTAATATTGAACTGGCCTATGATATGATTAAGACGTCAAGTTTATAGGGCAATTTCATCCCTTTTGGAAGAATCATTGCAAAACTTATTATAAGTATGTGGCCCTACACCTTGGTATTTCCATATGGTCACTATTTCCATGACAGGAAAATGCTTTCAGAATAAAATAATAGGCCCTATTAATCTTGCATTTACCTTAGCGTTGTTATTTGTTGAATAACGGGGGGCAATAGTTTTTATAAAAAAATATAGGCCTGCATTAGTGGATGAGTTCAAAATATGACAGAAATATGGATGTGTATCCTTATACTTGCATTCATCTTTAAATAGAAAAATTAGTATATATATATATATATATATATATATATATATATATATATGTATGTTTGGGGGGTACAAGCAGAATTATAGACAGTATCCAGTACATATATTATATGCTTTCAGGCTTACTGTTGTAATATTAGTGTATTCAACTTTATTTAAACATACACCAAAGTAAGTAAAAAATTAAAAACCAGTTTAATACTTCTTGACAAAATAATAGCTCAATGTTTGGATGAGTCCTTATTCTGTCTGTAGGTACTCAATATGGCTATCGATGTTTTTGGTCCAACTTTAACAAGTGTTCTGATTCCGGGTGAAACCGTTTACATTCGATATTAAGCCAGGTTTAACAGCTCCACATACAATTCTTAGGTTGTACTTAATATCCTTGCAGATACGGTTTTAACTTCAACATATGTCACAGTCGATGGATGCCTAAAACGTTCATTAATAACGAAACATATCTAACCTTTTCTAATATAAATTTTTTTTAAGTTTCGTAAACGTTCCTTCGAACTGCTCAGTTATCGAAGATGACTTTCTTATGGGGTTTAGCGACGTTTACCTACGTTTCAGAGGTACTTACTACCTAAATATATTTAATAGAAGGACTTGAGTTTAACAGAAGAGAATACGTACATTCCAATCAGTATAGATTTACGCAACAAAATGGAGACACATATGTAAACACAAGGAACACATTAATATATTAAAAGGGAGAAATAGATGCCGATCTAACCCGGAGTAAATTTTCTTACTCTGTGCGCTGGTCTCATGCAACATAACCTAGCTTGTTTATATTTCTATATGTACTCAGAAAATAAAATTGCCCTCTAATCCGCCTAGTTAGATACACCCAAATATTAAGCCCAAAAGGGCTCTCCCCTCCTGAAACCGAAACCACCACCAACACACACACACATACAACGTTACGCACGCAGCAAAAGCCAAGGAAATTTCACGCGATCCTTTCTGAGTCCGGGCAGGAATGCACGACGCCAAAAACCACCGGACCAAAGAAAGGCGTCGATAAAAAAGTAGAGGTAACAGAAGGTCGCGTGATGCATTACACGAGAAGGAAAATAAAAGGACAACATACGTCGGAAAATAAACAGGAATTGGCTATAACGACTGAGCCCATGATGTGGGCAGCTGAAGTTCAAATAAAAATCATTAATCGATGAGGTAAGTCAGCTTCTTGAATTACTCACCGTGTTGTTCGGCAACAACGGCCTGTTATTCCAGCTTCCGGTTGTGTAATATTCCAGTCTGAAATCTCAGAATCGCGAGACCGCTTTGTTCCAGAACACGTGCACTTATTTTAAAACCTTGAATTCGTCTTCATTTCAGTTTTGTACGCCTTACAGAGGATTCAACATCGCTAATTCAAATCCTACAACATAATAATCTTTTGTTTCTTTTTATTACAAAGCGTATCAGACATAAAAATACCTCGCATTTTGATTACGTCAGTCTCAGTCAAAATAACTGTTATCCTAGTGTTACAATGGCTGGCTTCAGTGTATTACTAGATTTCTCATTAAATCAAGCCATATCTACTTTCTTCCATATACATACGAGGTGCGATCAGAAAGTTTCAAGACTGCGCCTATAAATAATATCTCAGGTATTAAATTCATCCATCACCCTCGAAGTAGTTCCCCTGGGAGTGAACACAACGATCCCAGCGCCGCTGCCAAGCCTGGAAGCATCCCTGGAAATCTTTCTTTGTCAGCCTGTCAAGCACCATCTGCGATTCTGCCTGAATCTCTTCTATCGTCTCAAATCTCTCGTATGATACTCAACATTAATTTCAATGTCACCTATTATTGTGCGTTCAAATAAAGTTAGATGTTAAGAACGTCGTTAAAACACAAATACTTTTAGGTGCTTTATTTGGCCATGATGTTCACATCGAACAATACCCGACAGGATGAAGCCACTAGAAAAAGTTACAGAATGTTTACTTTGGGCAACTGTGATGCTAACGGACGGAAATTTTTAATGTAACTTAGGCAGTAATTAGACCAATCGTTTCATTGTAGTTACACCCCGGAACCTTCAAATAAAAAATGTTTAATTTAAAACGCAAAGGTACCTACGGCACATCAGAACATTTATGGACCGAACGAAAAAACAAATGGTAATATATGATTCTTGTAGCTCAATCCCGTTAATGAAATAGATGCTCTGCTTAAAATCGGTGAGCCTATAATTTCAGCTGTCTCGGTGGTCGATGAAAACTTGACGCAGAGTGTGAAAATGTTGCGAGTTGATGCCTAGTTTTCCTGAACAAAAAATGCTCGCAACAATGCACAACTGTTGTCAACCGGCGTGAAAAATGGTTAGTATCTTTTACTACAGAATCGTATAGAAACTTATGTCAGTTTTTACACAAGAGTGGACCATCTTCTGATTTCATGTACATGACGTAGCACGTGATTGCCATTGGGGTGTGTTTAAAGTGGCACAATCCGTACAATTGTAAAATAAATTATAACGATGTAAAAGAAGAAAAAATAATTGCAAAACTAAGAATATTTTAATTCAGAAACGCAAATAGAAATAAAGAACAAAAACAACTTTCATACACGTGAAAGAAAGTAAAATACAGAATACAAATGTGATTCAACATTGTGATTGCAGGAACAACACTATTTATACCGTCGGCTATATTTAAAATCTGTTCTGAATAACGATTTTAATATTTGCGCTATTGTGATTCCTATTATCAGTTTTCCTAGAAAGCATTCAAGAATTCTTTTTGGAGAAATGCATAGATTTTCCTGGGAAAGTGTCAAACACTATTTTAAAGGCAGCACGCAGAATTAGGAATACAATTATCAGAACACTGACGGTTACTAGTGTCAACACAGCGATGACATCTAGCAGGAAGTACTGGTACCAGGCGAGGTCGAGTGCAGCTGAGCGCATGTGAGGCGCTCCCTTGTGCCTGATCACGTACTCCGTCCAGAACACGGCCTGATCCAGTGGAGTGAGTGGCTGATCCTTGAAGGTTCGGGACATACGCTGAACGTTTTCGCGGTACCTTGGACAAACATGTATACTTTTGGCAGCGCTCAGAAATTCCAAACGCCACATCAGGATTTACGCTTCAGCACGGAAAACAAAGTATTAAAACATGCAAAGCTGTTGTCCCAGGCCAATGTCAAAACAATGATCAAGGCTATTACTGAAAAATGTAACTAAAGGTTATCGTAGCAACAATGCCATTCGAGGTTATTGTTGTAACTATGTGATGAAGGGGCGATAGACAGGGATGTATAGATGGGCCAGTATGGTGATTACGCAATTGTTAGAATGTACAGGAAATGGAGAGGATCGAATGTCACCATTGAAGCATTTCAATATAATAAGTAAACCACGAAAGTGGAAGGCAATGATGCTTTTGTTCCGGGTCGTGACACCATGTGGACTCATAGGTAGATATCAGAGCTTCGGAGAAATACACTGCCTCCACCTTAAATTCTTCAGGGTTCAGCACTCAAGGTAAACAAATGTTTATCCGAAACGTTGATATTTGCCTGCGAGTCAACATAACTCCAAAACCCTGAAACACAGTATGGACTTCAGCGCTTAAGAACCTCAAACATTACTATGTTGAGAGTAATTTTGGCCAAGCATTTGAGACCGTTTCTTTCTGTCGTTAAAACTGTTTCCAGAGCCTTTCGGAATTTCAGTTTTGATTTCAGGTTTTACGTTGGCGAGTATGAAGATGATTGTCTACACTGTGGACTCTACAGGAAGTTGTGGCGTGTTCTCTGGTAGACGCATGACTCATAGCCCTGATCCTGGAAGACAATCTCGTTCAAATTCAGTTTAATTTTTATATTTTTGAAATTGCTTTCCTTACCTTGAATTGTTCAACACTTCATTCATTGCCCAAGTCACAGATTCTGTTGTGATATTTGCCAAATCCAATCGCACCCCAATACCCGAAGTCACGATTTTGGCCAAGTTATAACGCTGATCGCCATATATTGGGATCCCAATAATCGGCACACCTCGATGGATTGACTCCTGAGTACTCAGCAATCCGCCTTGAGACATGAACAGCTTTACGTTCGGGTGCGCTAGATAAAGTAACACATTGACATTTTGTATCTTTCCATCAAATGTAGTTAACTATGTATTACGTGTTATTTCAAAAGCAATGGACTCGTCTACTGGTTCTCCTAAAGAGGAATATACATAGAATGGAGTACTGCTACACATCGTCACTAAATTGCGTTCTGTAAGGTCACAGCAGAACTTCTCCGTAATCACATAACCTTGCCGTGGCTTGTTGTGATGTGATATAACACACATGTAACAAACGGACTAGTTTGTTACATCTGTGTAAGATGTGGTTTTTCCTGAGATAAATCGGGGCCCGGTCTTTCGGAAAATCAACCTGAACGGTCCTCAGCTATTACAACACCAGTGAAGCTATGGATAGATTGCTAAAATTGATGTCAGAATAAGAGGACTGTTTACAATGTGTACAATTGTGTAAATATCTACACTAAAAAAAGGTGCAATGATAACGTGGTCCCAGCATAAACAAAGTACAAATATCCACTGCATATTTGTTCGTGATCAAAAAGTTTAGTGGTTTTCGGAAAACATAAGTTAGGATTCGGAAACGTAAATTCGTAGAATGGTGTATTTTTACGTGTGCGGAGAAGAATGTAGAAAAAGATTATTCATTCACTCAAATACTGAAATGCTACAGTAAATGAATAATAACGGCATTGTTATATACATAACGAAATTAGTCATTAAGTTATGAAAATATCCCACTGGTCCTGTTACAAATGAAAATGTTCCAGTAGGAAAAACTGAGACTTTCCGCAATACGATCAATCACCTAAGCCCCGCTGTTCCTGATGAAACACTGTATAACAACTACGTGACCTTGAATATTGTAATTTAATGACGGTTACGGCATATTATACTACCGACTGCTGAAGGTAAATTAATCAGACAACTGCATATAATCCTTCCAAATAAAGAATCTCACCCAGAACATCTGACTGAGGCATCCACTTCCCCAGTTTCACATTACTCGGTTGTCCTGGCAACGAGTCTGTCTCCCATTTCCACAACACTCGTTCCTTTAGTTTAGAGAAAGCTTCCAGAAATGCCGTCAGAGTTTCGCTCTTGAAGTCAGAGCTACGCAAATTAGATCCCATGCTGAAGTAAATCACACCATGCGGTGATTCGTCAATGAATTTTTGAAGGTCCTGTAAAATGGAATGTAAGAATTCTCTTCTAAATCAAAAAATGGAGGAATTTCCTTTAAGGCATATATTTTCAGGAGTAAGTTAATGCAGTTTCCTAATTCAATATTCTATATGAACTGAATCCCACTTATGGAAAAATAAGGGAAACGACGCTAATTAGTCAGATTTCATCAGTCTTTTTGAAACAGAGAGTCAAATGAAATCGATCTCAGGGACTTTTAATAACTTGGGACCCTTTTAATGGGGAAAAGCTACTGGAGAGTGGAGCTCACCAACCTCCATCTCTTGCCTAAGTGAATAAATTTGTAATTATATCTCCATTGTAGCATTCTCCTTCATTGAATGATGCTCAGTAAGTTCCAGGGAGAGCTTTAGCTTTTATTTTTTCGAACTGCCGACTAACGTATGTATAATAATCTAAACCACATAATAATTTTAAGAAGTAGGCATGTAATATCATATTGCTTATATTCGAATCAAACGTGTCTGCAGACAGATTATGCCTAAGGATTTCTTGTTTTTGCACTTTGTATTTTATAGATCCAATAAATTGTCTTCGTTGATACTACGTCTGTATTAATTAGGGAGTTAATTTAATTTATTACATTATAATCACACAAAATTGAAACATAACGCCGTGTTAACAGATTTTCAACATGTATATACGATATCGTATTATGTACGCAATATGAGTATTCACATCTTTCCACAGATATCTGGAATAATCCACTTAGCATTTAATAATTTGTCAATTACAATATGAGAGAAACAGTATATTGAATACTTAGTATTTGTAAATATTTTTTAGCATTCCTACTTACAGAATTTAATTTCCTTGGAGGCCTTATATGTATCCCTCCAATCTCCACAATATTGGGCATGAGAGGTCTAGAATAACCTATGCTGAAATGGTGATTAATCAGAGTCAATACTATTGATTTCTGCATCTCCCAAAGGGATGGTATGTTGCTCGTCTTCAAATATTTTCTCAAGATTGCGTCTTGCTGCGGTATAGCATAAAACATTCTTCCTAGCTTTATGTATATTTCTCCAAGAGTATTGCGGATTCGCTGCCAAATTGTCATTCTTTCCCCCATATCTTGAAAAATATCGGGTACATATGCATAAGGAGTTGGATTTCCAGCCCATTCGTCCATCCATTTAGTTCCCACAAATGGGCAGACTTTAACTACTGATATGTTTAATTTATAACCGATTCCCAGCACGCAGTCATGGATAAAGGCGCCAGTAATGAGTATATCAAACTTTTCATTATTGGCGTACAGAATATTCTGCAGGGCTTTATCTTGGAATAAAATGTCGCAAACCGTGATGCCCAAATTCCAGAAAAAATTAACTTTTTCAAAGTGCCACATATCGTCAATATCGTACATTTTGCGTGAGCCTGAAACAGAGAAAATTAATTAATCGCAACGCTAGTACTTCAAAGACTATGATCCTTCAAATTTCATATTTGTGCGAGCACTGTGGCAGGTTCACTAAACATTCCTTCGCCTAGTAATGAATCAGTCATGAAAGAGTTCTTACCTACCTCGGTATTCATCAATTCAAGCTCCGATCCTTACACAAAGACAGAGACATTCTCGAGTCCTGACTCATAAATCTCGCGATTTGTTCACCTTCATCCTGTCTCCATACAGAATCAAACAAAATAGCTAAAACTACAATACTTGAGTGTTTTAAGATTTAGTCATAGAAGTCTACAATGAATTTATTTTAAATATTGCGTGTATTTGTTAACAATACACTTAACACTTGGCACCTGATACGAAGTGACACAGCTCTTTCCTTACAAAACAATGGAACAACTTTCTATGTACTTAAAACATAACCATTTTGTTACTAAAACGATTATTTCCGAGGTCGCTTTATTGCGTATTGTTTTCGCAGGAATGTGCTTAGAAGCGTCTACACCACACCACACCGTCCACAGAACTGAACTTAACTCCCTATCATTGTAAACAACAGAGAAGAATTAAAACGTTCAATATCACCTCTCCGTCCCAATAAGTGTTAGACACATTACTTTCTTTGGCTACTCTACTAGTAACAACGACAAAACCTGAATTCTCGTCATTCTTGGCCTGTAAAAAACTTTAACAGCACAATTAATTTACTTTCATTCATTTCAAGAGTAATATTACTTCAGAAGTTGTTCAACAGTTACTTACTTCCCGACATACCTTCTTCCGACACATTTTGAAGAAACCAGATATGGAGAATTATTCTTTTCGTTCAAAAGTATGTTTCCTTGAACATAACGCATTTTTAAGTTAACTTCGAATGGGCTTAATTAAACTTTCACTTATTCATAAATACAGTGAGATATATGATATACGTTACTTCTCCTTAGTAATATTATCATGTGTAGTTTCATATAGAAGCTACACAAGTCCTATTCATGTTTTGGAATAAAAACGTTGGTAACCTTCTACAAGACTACATTTTGTCACGGACTAGAAACATCACAATAATTGAATATTAATTATTAATATTTTCACCGTAATGAGAAACTCAAATCTCTCAGCTTCGGTCGAAATTGTTCGAATTTGAAGCAATTCACAAAAAAGTAATTGCCAGGTGCATGTTGCATTCATTTTAACCGATGTGTGGTGTTGAAATACTTACTTGCCGAACCAAACCTAAATGCAAACCTTTAAATCCTTCAAAAATCAGATAAACGTGATTTGGGAGAAGGACTCACACGCCTGAAGACGATAACACAGCTGTAACTGTTCTGGAACTTGTACGAACAACTGTTAATGTCGTATTTAAGACTAGTGGCCCTTAATTTTATGGAGTGTTAAACTTCAGATAAAGAAACGTATTTTACTTACGAGAATATCGCAACAACTCAGGATATGTTAATTTAAACTCGATGTCGGTAAAATTTTCGATTTTGGATTTCTCTGGAAATGGGCTAAAAACTGTGACCTGATGTCCTCTACGAGCCAATTCCTTCATTAAAGCTGAACCTATTGACATGTGGCTCTTAGCAGGCATTGGAAAAACACCCAGGATCCTTGCTCCGTCAGCGACGACGCACAGGCACGATAAAGCGATCGCGAGGATGCCAAGCTTGAAAAATCCAGAAGTCATCTTCGGTAATGGCCGCCCAACTATGGTCTGAATAGGTGTTTACTCCAGGTAGTGGGTATTAATACTTTCGTTCAGAACTTCATTTACATAAAATTTATTTACTGGGCTCAGAAACTTCAGCAATCTATCAGCCACTTCAAAGAAGTTTAAAAAAATGATAAGATATCATTATTTGAAATGTAGAATGATTTGAAGACATGCGGTGAACAACAGCAAAATATACAAATTAAGGAGTTCTCCTTGAAAATTAGAACAAAAGTATTATCATACGCGTTAGTAGGGTACTTATAGAAATAATTTCATTGATAATTTTCTGAAATATGAAGCAGTCCTTTAAACAAGTAATAATTTACGCGTGGCACGGTTGTGAAAGACGGTTCTGATGTTCAGAATGTGATCAAAATACGTTTAATGCGCAGACTAAGGAACAAATGATCCCACGGCGAAACGGACCTCCAGTAGGACCCATCAGAGGACCGAAATTAACGGGTAGAAAATATTTTGAAAATGGATAAAATAGACTTCCACAAATCGCTTGCTTTTGAATTAAAATATGCAAATGCAATATAATATGTTTATTCATAATATAAAATAAAGCACGTGGCGAACTCCGTATTTCTTAATCTGTAAGATGATGATAAGTTGTAGCACCGGATGCAATTTTTTTTTATAATTTACAATGAAAGTTCAAGTAGTAGACCCTGTAAATAACCACCAAGCTTTGAAGGTGCTATAGGGGTGGATGTAAGACACCATGCTTTTATACCGTGGAACTAAGTGATTGTGACTTCAGGCGACACGAGGGAAAAAATACACCTCACAGACACGACACATCACCTCATGTCTGTCTGTTCGCAGGTTTCAACTCTAGAATTGTTGGATGGATTTCAATGAAATTGAATATGTACGGTGGAACCGGCTCTGGTGAATCACGCGGGTAGCGTATCTACTACGGGGATGAAACCCACATGCAGGCGAAATGATTTTGATAACAGTCTCTCTTGATGGGGCGGATGACCCAGCAGACACAGAGGGACGTCTTTGAGAAGGGGTGCATTCTCTTCGTTGCTTAAAAGACAGGTATGTTTTTGTGAACGGAAAATATTGGCCGGGGTGGAAAACTGTGAGAAACGGGTACGCCTCGTGGTTAAGGTCAGATGCGGGAGCTTTAGGTTAGGTAAGTTTGATTTTTTGGGGTGAGGTTATTGAAGGTTTGTCTGTGTTAAGTTTAAGTGGTTAGGTTGGAATTCATGGGTTCAGTTGGGTCAGGTTAGGTGCCTCATTTTGCTGTGACGGAGGAGCTTGAGAGGGGGTGTGTTACGGGTGTCCTCTAGGGGTCAAATGTATGGCGGAACAACCTCAGTGAAGCGAACACCTTACGAGGCAAAACTGGGTATTGAGACAAAGCCTTCGTTTGTGGTGAATACCACGGCTGACACTTTGTCCTCTGTTGTCAGGAAGTCACCAGATAATTGGGGTTCGACTGAAGTAGCAATGGCGACGTTAGATTAGGTTGTTTCCGGAGGGTTTAGCTTATGTTACGTTATCGTATGATAGGTAAGTTTACATTAAGTTACGTTTATGCGGCGCGTTAGTTCAGGTAAGATTAGATTAGGTTTAGAATTACGTAGTAGGATAATTGAGGTAAGATAAAATACTGAAGGTAATTGCCCATGGTTAAAATATACTGATATCGAGACCAGGGGGAGGACAAATTAAATACTTCTTAATGAGCGTTGTAAAGAAGGCATTAGAAAATGTGGCTTCTTCCATTATGGAGTAAAATTTCCTGGTTTGAATTACAAGACTGGATTAGGTTAGGTAGGGTAGCAATAAAATGTTTTTTATCAAGGCATAATTCTATTCTAATTTCGTAGGCCATTCTTGCTCGACAATAGATGCAACATCGCTACCTACGACCACAAAACAACAAATCCGATCTAAAGGGAGACATTGTAGTGAAGTATTTTGCGTTCACTCTGATGCATAAATTGCCCAAGAAGCAAGAATGTAATTGTGTGACATTAACTAACTACCTAACTAGATGGCTTACCGAACCCGAAAGTTCATCGCCGAATTAACCAAAGCCCTCCACCGGACTCTGTCCTGGGCCAACAGAATCCAGTCTTCTTCAACTAATATCTCCCATAGATCCCGCCAGAGATTACCCTCCCATCCACGTCCAGGTCTCCCCAGAGATCTCTTCCCCTCAGGCTTCCCAAATAGTGGACCCAACCTACCAGATGGATTACGGAACCCGAAGGTTCATCACCGAATTAACCAAAGCCCTCCACCGAACCCTGTCCTGGGCCAACAAAATCCAGTCTCCTTCAACTCCTATCTCCCATACATCCCGCCTGAGATTATCCTCCCATCTACGTCTAGGTCTCCCCAGCGGTCTCTTCCCCTCAGGCTTCCCAACCAGTACCCGGTGCACACCTCTTGTCCCATCCATGTGCGCTACATGCCCCGCCCATCTCATTCTTCTCGACTTAATCACCCTGACAATATTGGGGGAGGAGTACAGATTTTTAAGCTCATCATTATGCAGTTTTCTCCACACCCCATCGTCTTCTCTCTTAGGCTCAAATATCCCCCTCAACACCCTGTTCTCAAACACCTGCAATCTGTGTTCCTCCCTCTGAGTGAGAGACCATGTTTCGCACCCATACAAAAGAACAGGCAAGATTTTTGTTTTGTACACTTTAATTTTCAGGTTCTTATAAATCAAATTGTGTGACATTAGTGCAAGAATATGTTATGATGAACAATGAACCCCGATAGCATTAGAGCAAGAACATCATATCTGCTGTTGCATGAAGGACATTGCCGGAATGTCGGTGTATTCCATGCAACACTAATTTGGAATTCTGATTTAGATATTTAGGTAGCCAATGATTTTAATCAAAATAAATATGTCTACATATTCAGTTTGTCAATTTGTCAATTCTTCTGCAGTTTCTTTCCCGTAATGTTCACAGATTACGTCTTTCATTTATAAGACTTTCTCACCATTCATACGCGAATAAAAATCACCAAGCCTAAGATTAGTGTCGGCTTTAGTCAAAAAAAGAAACGGATTTTGATATAATTAGATTTGTACACCGGATTGGGTCACTAAACCAACTTGTAGCTTAGAGTTCTTTGATGTGGTTTATGAAATAGTGATAAAGAAGGAGATGAACTCCATTAGATCTTCCAGGAATTTCTTAATTTTTCCATATCTCGAAGTGTCTGCAAGCGTAAACCTTAGTGAATAAATATTTACTCATGTATGCGAGTATGAAAATTATTTTTGCAATATAAAGGAATACAGTGACTGACTCGCTGGAAAAATGACACATAAAACTGTCACAGCATACGAAGACACTACAATCGCTTGTCATAATAATTTCATGCTAACTGATGGTGTTAAATAAAATATTACCAGATAGTCGTTTGCTGTAATCACTCACGACATCTTACGTCTAAACCGTCCACAATCAGTGACATTTTGCGGACATAATGATAATGACAATCTGGTTGTGATTACGGGTAAGAACAAGCCTAAGACGATTATCGAAGAACTTTCACGTGATTTTGGAGAAACGTGTAGCCAAAATGAACACAGAGACACATAACCTGTTCATTTGCGGTGCCGGTTTAAACGTGTCCAAGTAGAGAAGTTGATCGAAGGAAGGAAAAGTATCCGAGAAGTATGCAGAAGGTAAGGCAATGCATATGCATTATTCCGGTTGAAAGTTACTAAATGTTATCCTCCCGAAGAAAGCAAATCCTTGGAAGTACGCGTTAAGGAATCCAAACATAAACTAAGGCAACGTCTGTTAATACGATTTAAATTAGTTAGGATTTTGTAAATGAAGTTTACGGCTGTGAGCACGAAGATGGCTGTCTAACGGGTCGTAGCGTCGGTTAGTCTGGTAGAAGTTTAAAAGCGGTTCAGCCGTCCTTGCCGCCGCCATCTTTAGTGTGAAAATTTGGTAAACTTCTACCAGACCACACGTCGGTAGAACCAAGAACACAGCCATCTTCGTAGATTGAAATCAGCGTCCAGAAAACCAAGAAATATCTTTAAACGTGACACCGCATAAAGGAAATCGGCCCACATATACGAGGTGCGATCGGAAAGTTTCTAGACTGCGCCTATAAAAACCCGTACACTTATCTCAGGTATTAAATCCATCCATCACCCTCGAAGTAGTTAACCTGGGAGTGAACACAACGATCCCAGCGCCGCTGCCAAGCCTGGAAGCATCCTTGGAAATCTTTCTTTGTCAGCCTGTCAAGCACCATCTGCGATTCTGCCTGAATCTCTTCTATCATCTCTAATCTCCTTCCCTTTAGCTGAATTTTTATCTTTGGGAAGAGGAAGAAGTCACACGGCGAATAAGGAGGGTGCGAGATAACGGCCATGGTGTTTGAGGCCAAAATCTGCCGAACTTTGAGGGCGGTGTGCGCTGGCGCGTTGTCATGATGCGTCGCATGTGGAGTTCTTCCTTTAGAATCAGCTGACAGGTCCCATAGCCTATCCCAACAATGTCGCACAAGTCGTTGATGGTACGACGTCGATCTTCGTGAATGGCCTGCCGAATCTTCGTAACATTTTTGGGCGTTGTGCTCGAAGATGTTCGTCCAGAACGCTCGTCATCATCGACAGAGGTTCGGCCATTTTTAAAACGTGAATGCCACACAAACGTTTGTGCACGACCCATTGCGGACTCCCCAAATGCTTCCTTTAGCATTTCATAGGTTTCCGTAGCCGTTTTGGCGAGTCTTTGGCAAAATTTGATGCACACGCCATTCCGAAATCGCAGGAGGGTCGGTGTAATGCACTACCAAAACGCCCGTAACTAAGAAGCAAATGCTAATTCGATGATGCCGGCTGGCACACTGATTCACTATGAATGTAGGCCGCACCCCCTAGCGGCAGAAGCTCGTACTATATCCGGTTCGCCCTCTATTGACACAGTCTTGAAACTTTCCGATCGCACCTCGTATTTGATAGACAATTAGATTATTTAATTTGGATATATCTCCCATGTAGAATATTGTCAACGGCAAAGCAGTTGGCAAGATGAAACACGGCTCACTTCATTGCTTTGTGAGATTGTTTGCTGTGAATTTGACGTGATCGAATTCTGGTTTTATTTAGGTAGTATCTCAAAGATTATAACGTTTTGAAAGTGCTTTATTTAGTTCGTCAAATTGTATACGTTCTGTGCTTCGGTATTGTTGCTATGTAATTTGAACTTCGCATTTTCCTCTTTTAATATCTAGCCTTATTAATTTCAAGGACCATTCATTGCCTGACTATAATGATATTCACGAATAGTTGCTCACGACTTTTGTTGTAATTGTAAGAATTGTTTTTATATTATCACCAACGGGTTTGTATTGTCTTTCTTAGTTCATAAGCCGTGACAGACACCTTTGAAATTTCAAGGTCTATGTAGGGGAACTGTTCCCTGTTATCTTGCGATAGCTGAACTGCGAAATACTGGCCGACATAAATTGGAAAAAAACATTTCTTCAGCCAACTACGATGGTCGGACGTTTGACTCACTGACAGTTTATTGGACGAAAATACGACTCCCCTGGATGAAAGGGGGGAGTCCGGCGAACACCCAGAAGGTCACTTCCAACTACGGTGGTGAATCACAAAGTCAACTTTTCCCACTTCCGCGTTTCGACAGAACGTGTCACTAGGCGCCAGCACCTGAAAATACTGTCCAATGAAGGGTTTACATCTCTGCCTTCAGAGGTTAGGGCAAACTCCTCCGAAGATCCGGTGGCAGTGTTCACCGGCTCCACAACGCAACAAATCGTGGTAGAAGGTATGTGACACAGCTGCTGCATAGCAGGCTTTGCGTACAAGGGCTAGTGGCTAGGTTTGCAGTTAAGGGATTAATTGCTGGGGAGCATTCCTCGACAACGCTTACTCATTAAAAATAGGCTTCAAAGTGAGGGGGGAGGGTTCGATAAGGCGTGCCACTAAAATCCCCACTCCCGATATCCTTCAGAGGGGGTAGGACGTCACTTTGGGCAACACTAATCAATTTTATAATCTTGAGGATAATAATGCTGTTCAGAAACTTAAGTTGCTGATGATTATAATACCATGATCATTGTCCAATTTTTATCTGAAAGAGCGTTAAATTCTTGCTTGCTGTTTGAACGTTAGTTAGGGCATAACTTCACGAGAATTTCGGTAGGGGCGTATTTCATTGGCGTATTCTCATACTGAGGAAGTCATTTGCCTACTTTCATGTTGTTAAAATTCTCTGTCTTACTGTCATTACTGTTTGTTTAAATTTTGAGAAGATTTAGTCACGAGTTAGAAATATACAATGAATTTATTTTAAATATTGCGTGTATTTGTTAGCAATACACTTAACACTTGGCACCTGATACGAAGTGACACAGCTCTTTCCTTACAAAACAATGGAACAACTTTCTATGTACTTAAAACATAACCATTTTGTTACTAAAACGATTATTTCCGAGGTCGCTTTATTGCGTATTGTTTTCGCAGGAATGTGCTTAGAAGCGTCTACACCACACCACACCGTCCACAGAACTGAACTTAACTCCCTATCATTGTGACCAACAGAGAAGAATTAAAACGTTCAATATCACCTCTCCGTCCCAATAAGTGTTAGACACATTACTTTCTTTGGCTACTCTACTAGTAACAACGACAAAACCTGAATTCTCGTCATTCTTGGCCTGTACAAAACTTTAACAGCACAATTAATTTACTTTCATTCATTTCAAGAGTAATATTACTTCAGAAGTTGTTCAACAATTACTTACTTCCCGACATACCTTCTTCCGATACATTTTGAAGAAACCAGATATGGAGAATTAGTCTGTTCGTTCAAAAGTATGTTTCCTTGAAATTAACGCATTTTAAATTTAACTTCAAACTTCACTTATTCATAAAGTACAGTGAGATATATGATATACGTTACTTGTCCTTAGTAATATTATCATGTGTAGTTTCATATAGAAGCTACACAAGTCCTATTCATGTTTTGGAATAAAAACGTTGGTAACCTTCTACAAGACTACATTTTGTCACGGACTAGAAACATCACAATAATTGAATATTAATTATTAATATTTTCACCGTAATGAGAAACTCAAATCTCTTAGCTTCGGTTTATATCGTTCGAACTTGAAGCAATTCACAAAAAAGTAATTGCCAGGTGCATGTTGCATTCATTTTAACCGATCTGTGGTGTTGAAATACTTACTTGCTGAACCAAAACTGAATGCAAACCTTTAAATCCTTCAAAAATCAGATAAACTTGATTTGGGAGAAGGACACACTCGCCTGAAGACGATAACACAGCAGTAACTGTTCTGGAACTTGTACGAACAACTGTTAATGTCGTATTTAAGACTAGTGGCCCTTAATTTTATGGAGTGTTAAACTTCAGATAAAGAAACGTATTTTACTTACGAGAATATCGCAACAACTCAGGATATGTTAATTTAAACTCGATGTCGGTAAAATTTTCGATTTTGGATTTCTCTGGAAATGGGCTAAAAACTGTGACCTGATGACCTCTACGAGCCAATTCCTTCATTAAAGCTGAACCTATTGACATGTGGCTCTTAGCAGGCATTGGAAACACACCCAGGATCCTTGCTCCGTCATCGACGTCGCACAGGCACGATAAAGCAATCGCGAGGATGTCAAGTTTGAAAAATCCAGAAGTCATCTTCGGTAATGGCCGCCCAACGATGGTCTGAATAGGTCTTTACTGCGGGCAGTGGGTATTAATACTTTTGTTCAGAACTTTATTTACATAGAATTTCTTTACTGGGCTCAGAATCTTCAGCAATTTTTCAGTCACTTGAAAGAAGTTTAAAAAAATGATAAGATATCATTATTTGAAATGTAGAATGATTTGAAGACATGCGGTGAACAACAGCAAAATATACAAATTAAGGAGTTCTCCTTGAAAATTGGAAGAAATATATTATGATATGCGTTAGCAAAATACTTATAAAATTACTTTCCTTGATAATTTTCTGAAATATGAAGCAGTCCTTTAAACAAGTAATAATTTACGCGTGGCACGGTTGTGAAAGACGGTTCTGATGTTCAGAGTGTGATCAATATACGTTTAGATGCGCAGACTAAGGAACAAATGATCCCACGGCGAAACGGACCTCCAGTAGGACCCATCAGAGGACCGAAATTAACGGGTAGAACATATTTTGAAAATGGATAAAATAGACTTCCACAAATCGCTTGCTTTTGAATTAAAATATGCAAATACAATATAATATGTTTATTCATAATATAAAATAAAGCACGTGGCGAAATCCGTATTTCTTAATCTGTTAAGATGATGATAAGTTGTAGCGCCGGATGCATTTTTTTTTTATAATTTACAATGAAAGTTCAAGTAGTAGACCCTGTAAATAACCACCAAGCTATGAAGGTGCTATAGGGGTGGATGTAAGACACCTTGCTTTTATACCGCGGAACTAAATGAAAGTGAGTGGTCAGATTGTGGCTTCAGCCGACACGAGGGAAAAAATACACCTCACAGACACGACACATCACCTCATGTCTGTCTGTTCGTAGGTTTCAACTCTAGAATTGTTGGATGGATTTCAATGAAATTTAATATGTACGACACTCAGATGGGGTGGGAGGTCGGGTGCCCGGTGGAACCGGCTCTGGTGAATCACGCGGGTAGCGTATCTACTACGAGGATGAAACCCACATGCAGGCGAAATGATTTTGATAACAGAGTCTCTTGATGGGGCGGATGACCCAGCAGCGACAGCGGGACGTCTTTGAGAAGGGGTGAGGTTATTGAAGGTTTGTCTGTGTTAAGTTTAAGTGGTTAGGTTGGAATTCATGGGTTCAGTTGGGTCAGGTTAGGTGCCTCATTTTGCTGTGTCGGAGGATCGTGAGAGGGGGTGTGTTATGGGTGTCCACCAGGGGTCAAATATATGGCGGAACAACCTCAGTGAAGCGAACACCTTACGAGGCAAAACTGGGTATTGAAACAAAGCCTTCGTTTGTGGTGAATCCCACGGATGACACTTTGTCCTCTGTTGTCAGGAAGTCACCAGATAATTGGGGTTCGACTGAAGTAGCAATGGCGACGTTAGATTAGGTTGTTTCCGGAGGGTTTAGCTTATGTTACGTTATCGTATGATAGGTAAGTTTACATTAAGTTACGTTTATGCGGCGCGTTAGTTCAGGTAAGATTAGATTAGGTTTAGAATTACGTAGTTGGATAATTGAGGTAAGATAAAATTCTGGAGCTAATTGCCCATGGTTAAAATATACTGATATCGAGACCAGGGGGAGGACAAATTAAATACTTCTTAATGAGCGTTGTAAAGAAGGCATTAGAAAATGTGGCTTCTTCCATTATGGAGTAAAATTTCCTGGTTTGAATTACAAGACTGGAATAGGTTAGGTTGGGTAACAATAAAAAGTTTTTTATCAAGGCATAATTCTATTCTAATTTCGTAGGCCATTCTTGCTCGACAATTGATGCAACATCGCTACCTACGACCACAAAACAACAAATCCGATCTAAAGGGAGACATTGTAGTGAAGTATTTTGCGTTCACTCTGATGCATAAATTGCCCAAGAAGCAAGAATGTAATTGTGTGACATTAACTAACTACCTAACTAGATGGCTTACCGAACCCGAAAGTTCATCGCCGAATTAACCAAAGCCCTCCACCGGACTCTGTCCTGGGCCAACAGAATCCAGTCTTCTTCAACTAATATCTCCCATAGATCCCGCCAGAGATTACCCTCCCATCCACGTCCAGGTCTCCCCAGAGATCTCTTCCCCTCAGGCTTCCCAAATAGTGGACCCAACCTACCAGATGGCTTACGGAACCCGAAGGTTCATCACCGAATTAACCAAAGCCCTCCACCGGACCCTGTCCTGGGCCAACAAAATCCAGTCTCCTTCAACTCCTATCTCCCATACATCCCGCCTGAGATTATCCTCCCATCTACGTCTAGGTCTCCCCAGCGGTCTCTTCCCCTCAGGCTTCCCAACCAGTACCCGGTGCACACCTCTTGTCCCATCCATGTGCGCTACATGCCCCGCCCATCTCATTCTTCTCGACTTAATCACCCTGACAATATTGGGGGAGGAGTACAGATTTTTAAGCTCATCATTATGCAGTTTTCTCCACACCCCATCGTCTTCTCTCTTAGGCTCAAATATCCCCCTCAACACCCTGATCTCAAACACCTGCAATCTGTGTTCCTCCCTCTGAGTGAGAGACCATGTTTCGCACCCATACAAAAGAACAGGCAAGATTTTTGTTTTGTACACTTTAATTTTCAGGTTCTTATAAATCAAATTGTGTGACATTAGTGCAAGAATATGTTATGATGAACAATGAACCCCGATAGCATTAGAGCAAGAACATCATATCTGCTGTTGCATTGCCGGAATGTCGGTGTATTCCATGCAACACTAATTTGGAATTCTGATTTAGATATTTAGGTAGCCAATGATTTTAATCAAAATAAATATGTCTACATATTCAGTTTGTCAATTTGTCAATTCTTCTGCAGTTTCTTTCCCGTAATGTTCACAGATTACGTCTTTCATTTGTAAGACTTTCTCACCATTCATACGCGAATAAAAATCACCAAGCCTAAGATTAGTGTCGGCTTTAGTCAAAAAACGAAACGGATTTTGATATAATTAGATTTGTACACCGGATTGGGTCACTAAACCAACTTGCAGCTTAGAGTTCTTTGACGTTGTTTATGAAATAGAGATAAAGAAGGAGATGAACTCCATTAGATCTTCCAGGAATTTCTTACTTTTTCCATATCTCGAAGTGTTTGCAAGCGTAAACCTTAGTGAATAAATATTTACACGTGTATGCGAGTATGAAAATTATTTCTGCAATATAAAGGAATACAGTGACTGACGCGCTGGAAAAATGACACATAAAACTGTCACAGCATACGAAGACACTACAATCGCTTGTCATAATAATTTCATGCTAACTGATGGTGTTAAATAAAATATTACCAGATAGTCGTTTGCTGTAATCACTCACGACATCTTACGTCTAAACCGTCCACAATCAGTGACATTTTGCTGACATAATGATAATGACAATCTGGTTGTGATTACGGGTAAGAACAAGCCTAAGACGATTATCGAAGAACTTTCACGTGATTTTGGAGAAACGTGTAGCCAAAATGAACACAGAGACACATAACCTGTTCATTTGCGGTGCCGGTTTAAACGTGTCCAAGTAGAGAAGTTGATCGAAGGAAGGAAAAGTTTCCGAGAAGTATGCAGAAGGTAAGGCAATGCATATGCATTATTCCGGTTGAAAGTTACTAAATGTTATCCTCCCGAAGAAAGCAAATCCTTGGAAGTACGCGTTAAGGAATCCAAACACAAACTAAGGCAACGTCTGTTAATTTAAATTAGGTAGGATTTTGTAAATGGAGTTTACGGCTGTGAGCACGAAGATGGCTGTCTAACGGGTCGTAGCGTCGGTTAGTCTGGTAGAAGTTTAAAAGCGGTTCAGCCGTCCTTGCCGCCGCCATCTTTAGTGTGAAAATTTGGTAAACTTCTACCAGACCACACGTCGGTAGAACCAAGAACACAGCCATCTTCGTAGATTGAAATCAGCGTCCAGAAAACCAAGAAATGTCTCTAAACGTGACACCGCATAAAGGAAATCGGCCCACATATATTTGACAGACAATTACATTATTTAATTTGGATATATCTCCCATGTAGAATATTGTCAACGGCAAAGCAGTTGGCAAGATGCAACACGGCTCACTTTATTACTTTGAGAGATTGTTTGCTGTGAATTTGACGTGATCGACTTCTGGTTTTATTTAGGTAGTATCTCAAAGATTATAACGTTTTGAAAGTGCTTTATTTAGTTCGTCAAATTGTATACGTTCTGTGCTTCGATTTTGTTGCTATGTAATTTGAACTTCACCTTTTTCCCTTTTTAATTTGTAGCCTTATATTTTCAAGGACCATTCATTGCCTGACTATAATGATATTCACGAATAGTTGCTCACGAATTTTGTTGTAATTGTAAATGTTATATCTTCATATTATCATTAACGGGTTTGTATTGTCTTTCTTTTTGTAAATTGCCTGACCGACCCCGTTTCAATTTTAAGTCCCATTCAGGCGAGCCTATTATCTTGCGATAGCTGAACTGGGACATCGTAACCGAAAAGAGAGGGAAAAATCCGTTTCTTCGGCAAATGACGAACGGACGGACATTTGACTCGCTTACAGTGGAATTGATTAAAAACCGGCTCTCCTTGGTAAGGGGGGAGCCACAAATCATGTTTTCGTCTACCTCAGCGGTCGAACATGACTACTCTAGGGAAGTGTCGATGCCTGAATCGATGATGACAGCAGTATAGATGCGGTAAAATAAATGACACTAGATTCTGCACAATTGTAAATTTATTTATACTTGTACAAATTAATCACTTTTTACATTTTTTACTTTACATTTAATTTCTAACAAAGTTTCCGAAATCGGATTGGCGCTCAAAAGCAACTGCCAATTTCAATCATCAAATGTGTATCTGTAGACCGCAAGTGTAGATCTTCTGAAGAGGCAGTAGAGAGATGAATCTTGGCTAAATCATTTCGAGTGACGATGATAATAGCATTCGGAGTCTCAATTCAGTTAAAGAAATGTTACTGTTCTAGTAAATGTCGCAGATTATCAGAGATGATCATAATTCCTGTATAATACAACACGTTTCCAGGTGAAAATAAGATTTATCTCTGAATCCCATAATTGGTATACCTACAACTGGAAAATTATGATTCTCGTCGGACAATATAGAAATTTGTCCGTCCGCAGTATCGTTTAAGTTCAGAAATAACGATAATGCATAAAAAGTAGGGGGGAACAGAAATTGCTATTTCACAAGATGATGTTCCTATTACGTCTTGGCGTTAATCTAGAAACGTGTTTGAGTCGTTTAAGAAGTTTCTACCGGCACCACGTGGGTTATGCTAAAACATTCTCACAAGATCTCCCCTGCACTACCACGTCAGTTCCCTGACTTTCATATCCATGTATATTAATTTCTTATTCAACATAAAATAGGCAAAAGACGGCCAGCAGCTCTTTCAAACTAGCGTGCAAGACACGATGCTGTGTTAACTGTAGAGGTTATTTTGTGTGGGATACAGTTAGTCATCAGTGACATGTAAATGATTGAAAGAAGCAATCATAACCTTTTCAAGTACTGTCTGAATATTGGCCTAAAATAATTCGACAAACCATTAAATGGTTTCATGCAGAAAAGATTCAAACGGCAGAGAATGAGGTCGGTGTAGGAATAGAATCAGGCTATTAGAAATAGTTATATTGGCTTGCAGTTTGCAGAAACTGGATGGTGGAAAAACACAGCCTTTTTTTTTATAGAGAACTCTTGATTGAATACTTAAATAAATGCGTGAATAAAATTAAACTAATTTCCTCTCCGTATGTCAGACTGTGTCCGGAAACACGAAAACACAGTGCACTTGGAAATGCAGTGAGATTACTTCAAGAACAATTAATATAAAAACAATGAAAAAGCAATAAGAATGAATCACATTGCGGTCAATTGTTCCTAATGCATGTTTGTTGATTTTTTTGATTCCGTTATTCTGCGTTGAGATGACTGAAATTTTGTACGATGGCAGTTCAATAACATTTGATTAACCAAAATGGGTACTTTCAAATGCCAGGCACAGCAATCGGTGAAGAATATTGGAATATTACACAATCATCTGCAACCAATATTAGTATGATGTCAATAATGCATTGTTAATATTTATTTACTGCCTCATGACTCTTTCAAAGAAATACTAAATATTAAGTTGAAGGACATCCTTAATTTTTTTCCAACACAATGGTGTCTATCAAAGAAACTAAACTATTAAAGTCAGCCTCATTTTAAGCTAGTTATAGTGAATAAACATACGTAACTGACTACACCCTGCCAATTTTTTCTCCTGATTTCACAATAACGGATGACTATGGCCAAGGAAAAAATGTCTGCATCTCATAACCTATGTTAGTTACCAAACGGGCATGATTATGCATTTTTTACTTTTCGATATTGCACACACTACACAATGCACACTCAAATCCTGATGAATTTTCCACTTATTTTCTGACCACGATAGTCAGTAATTACAAGTTAAATATTATTGTCAAGCATCTTTTATTTCGCCACTTTTCGTGAGTAGAATTAAGTCTGTTGAATACACTAATTTAACCGTCCTTTTTCTCCTGGCCAACAAAAATATTATTGTTCCGTCCTGATCCACACATCTTGTGTTTTATTACTCTGAGTGCCAGAAATAGGATAGCGACGACAGAACCACCTGCTAATGCTAAAACAGCGATGACATCTAGCAGGAAGTACTGGTACCAGGTGAGGTCGAGTGCAGCTGAGCGCATGTGAGGCGCTCCCTTGTG
The DNA here is from genome assembly GCF_977971745.1 of Zootermopsis nevadensis. Classification (NCBI taxonomy): domain Eukaryota; kingdom Metazoa; phylum Arthropoda; class Insecta; order Blattodea; family Termopsidae; genus Zootermopsis; species Zootermopsis nevadensis. Next base: position 3,187,050 of record NW_028259145.1, read on the forward strand.
CCTGATCACGTACTCCGTCCAGAACACGGCCTGATCCAGTGGAGTGAGTGGCTGGTCCCGGTAGATTCTGGACACGCGTTGGGCGTTTTCACGGTACCTGGGTGGTAATATAAAATTTCGGATTGTTTCACAAAGAAAACTCTAAAATAAATATTTACAAACCAAAGTAATTTACACGTCGAATACCTGGGATTGTTGAGGACTTCATTCAGAGCCCAGGAAACTGATTCTGACGTGACATTACTGAAATCCAACAAAACTCCAAATCCCTTAGACACAGTCCACAACACGTTCAATTGCTGGTCTCCAAAGACTGGAATACCCATTATAGGGACACCTCGATCAATAGCTTCCTGTGTACTCAGCAGACCGCCATGTGTCATGAACAGCCGTATGTTGGGATGTGCTAAAGAAAGTAATATTAATATGTAAATTTAAGATAAAAGCACTCCAGTGAACTTAAACTCAGTATCCAGCACAACTTCCTAACAAATGGTACGAGCATTAGTCTGAGGGCGTTTTATAGGACATACAAATATGTGCTCAGCAGTGAATTTACAACGATGTGTCAGAACTACATACAGGAGCGGAAGAAAACTCCGTACAGAACTTTTTAGGAGACGGTTGAATGAAACCACACTTTTACTTTAAATTTTGCATTCAAACCGATAGAAGATACCAGTTCCTAAAATTAGAAATATTTTAAAAGAACAATTATAATTATTTTATATCACTTACCAAGTATGTCTGACTGAGGAAACCATTTTCCAAGCTTCACATTTTTGGGCTTCTCGGGCATAGTATCCGTGTCCCACTTCCATAAAATACGTTGTTTGAGGTTAGAGAAAGCATCCACAAAAGCTTGTCTTGTACTTTCTGGCATTTCAGAACTTTTCAAGTTCGATCCAAAGCTAAAGTATATCGCGCCGTCTGGTGCCTCGTCAAGATACGTTTCAACATCCTGATTATAGATAAAATTATAAATAATTTAATGGACAATACCTTTGCTATTATAAAGCATTATCCCACCCAAAAAACATTTCACTGCAGTATACGTTGAAAGACATACCTGCGGTAATTTCTTTGGTGATTTTACATGCATACCTCCAATCTGTATAATGTTAGGCATGAGAGGTTTAGGATAACCTATGCTAAAATGATGGTTGATAAAAAGAAGTGAGGTTGTGTGTTCTATGGCAGATACTGAAGGAAGATTATTGGAATAATTGAAATGTTTTCTCATGATTGCATCCTGTCCTGGCAAGTAGTAATGATTCCTCAGGAGTCTGACAAATGTTCCCACAAGCGTGTTAATCATTCTCTCCCAAATATTCATTCTATCGTTAAATTTAAGAATTGGGTTTGGTACATAAGAGTAAGGATTTGGGTTTCCTACCCAGTGCCCCATGTAATCAAAACCGGCAAACGTACAGATCTGAATTAAAGGAGCTTTGAATTTATGAACGAAACCAAGGAAACACTCGTTGAAAAACGCTTCAACAATGACGATATCAAAATATGTGTCTGTGGAGTGAATAAGTTTCTGAACTCCTTCCTCCTGCAACTGTCGGTCACAGACAACTTGATTTAAGTAGAATAACACATTGAGTACTCCAAACACTCCAGTCCGCTGTCTACTAAACCCAGTGTTAGAACCTGCAATAAGACATATTTTCTGACAATGTTCAAATTAAGTAACTAATTTAATTTGCGTTACATCATACAATTCATCAACTCAATGAGGGGTAAAACAAGTTTCATTCGACACGATTCCCTTAAGTAATCAAAATACTGAAATTATAATATTGCGCTCAGTGGATTGTGTGGAAACATTTAATTTAAAATATATAAATATTTAAAATAACCGTCAATCACAATAAAATTTAAAGATTAAAAGATTTAAAATATCATATTATGTTCCCTATCGAGTACTCGATTTACATTGACCTCAACCCAGACAAACCACCTTTCACCCACTAGCATCACAGTCAGTAACAAGCCACCATCCAATGCAGTACGTACACCTCCAATCTCTCCAAATAGGATTACAATATTACTTCTTGGTAAGTCTACATAATTTATTTCAACTAATTATTTTGTTTTCTATATTCATTTTCATTAATATTAAAACATTTACTTCACAGTCCATATACAAACTTCGACATCAATACGCAATACAAAATTAACATATTTGCGACCTGGGATACCACAACAAATGATACTACAACGAATAGTGAATCAATATAAAGGACAAAACATCAGAAGAAAAATCATTAAAATTGTAAAAAGCAATTCAGTAAAAAGTTTATATATAATACACCAGAAGATGGCTACTTTTAGCCGAAACATGTTGTGTAAGTTCCATATGTAAATCGAGTACTCGATAGGGAACATAATATGATATTTTAAATCTTTTAATCTTTAAATTTTATTGTGATTGACGGTTATTTTAAATATTTATATATTTTAATACTATTCACAATATGACGCATCTACAATACCTTAATTTAAAATGTTCAAACAATATACAATTTTGATTTTCGTTGAAATCAGAGACATCGGTATTTATAAAAGTTTTCATTCAAGGTCTTCAATATGTTTCACTCCTTCATTGGTTTGAAATTCGAGGCCCATACATTCATTGCAGTTAACCCCACACACGTTATTCTAGTGACATACATACGTATTTAATAGCACAATGGGAAGTAAGACAAACATAAATGTATCTAGATTTGTATTTGATCGTGATGTTCAGTGAATTATCTTACCGTTATCAATTAAGTCCAACACAGTAGACTTCAGAACAACATCTGTGTAATTAGGTACATTTTTATTCTGAGGATGCATACTTAGAACTGTAACATTGTGTCCTCTGTTAGCTAATTCTCTCATTAAAGCCGTACTTGTTATAGAGTGACTCTTGACATGGAATGGAAAAATTCCAAGGACATTTGCTCCTTCAATCGTGTTCTTCTGTAAGGACAGAAGAATTGCTCCAACGCACAAAAATAAATTTACCTGTTGAGGAGATATAAAATAGAGCATTATAATGTATTCACAGCGATATATTACGTACTTCACGTAAACCCGCAGTGAAGGTTCTTAAATGTCACATTCATTTGATATATTTTCGCGTTTAAATAATTTCACAACAGTAGACTGATGAATTTTAGGTCGACTTCAAATGAAACTTCTACTTACTTTTAAACTCATAGAGACTGAATTACAATTCCAGTCATTAAAATATTACGACCATTATTAGCAGAAGAACTGGATCATATTTTGAAACAAAGTCCTTCATTGTACATTGCCCAATGTCCATTATTTTCCCCCAAATTTTAGCCATTACATATTTTGTATTTTAGTTAAATTTCTAATTTACAGTGGTGTCTTTCGTGTCAATATAAAATTAAACACAGAAATAAAACAATATCCTAAATTCTCTTTGTTGGTCACATTTCACCTATCATCTCACACTTCTACAGTATTAGTCTCCTAAATGAGCATAACACAATAAATTACTTCCTAATTTGTTTGTAACGTTATAAGCGTATTTTAATTTTAGCATGCTTATATAACCTAAAAAATGAATAAAGTAAGTGAATAGACACATTAATTTACTTCAAAATTTTGCTACAATGCATGCCATAATGTTGACAAAAATCCACTGCATTTTCGTTTCCTTTTCCTAATATATATAATCTACCCCATGTTTAACAGCCAGTTCTTTATATACGCAATTTGCATTTGCTAGATTCTTAGTAATTTCTAGACATTTAATATCGCATTGTCTAAAAAACAATACACAGCATGTAAGAAACAAAAATTGACAATGAAAATTTCATCACCTTATAAATTTTATATAAATCTAATTTAAATGACATTCAGACATTTGGGATACCGTTTTAATGCATAACTATTGAAGCTGCAGGGCAAATTAGCAATATTTCATAAATGAAAAGTCCGTAAACTTTTAAGTCTGATTTGTAGTGTTATAATATGAACCCCTCAAAAACGTCTGCCTCAATATCCGTCATAATAAGATAATTCTCTTAACAGCTGTAGAGATTTTGATTTGATGACCACTATGATGAGACCCCAGTCCTGAAAGAACTCTGTTTAAAACTCAAAGAGTACAAAGCAACATAAGTTGAAAAATCAAAAGAATGTGGATTGTGATCTTCTGGGTAGAAATCGTAGGTGTTTAGCACGGTAGCAGAAAAATTATCGCTTCTATTTCCACTGTAAGACAAGAAACTGAGGAGTTTCTCCGAAGCGTCTGTAAGTACGTGTTGGACTAAGAAGTTGTACAAACCAGAAGTTCATAATTCACATTCTCACTGACACGAAAACCTCAGATATCTTGTATATTAAGCGAATATTTACCGGAAACAAACATGATTCATACATTGTATGTGGGACTGAATGGAACAAATACATAGCATACTGTAATTTCAGAACTTACAACCATTGAAAATTACAGAACACTGGCAAACGTGGTTTTCACTGCAGCTCTTTACTAAAAAAATAGTTAACAACGGAATCGGAGACGTAAGTTTTGATGGTACAAAACAACTTCATTTCTATACTTTCTATTTCTTTCAAAACAGAAGCGTTTCAGTGTTCATGGGACCATTCTCAGTGTTAGCTCATATGCTTGGTTCTAATCATTCCACTATCCAGTATATCTGAATGTTACCGGTCCCAAAACTATTTTATTCATTGTAGCTTTATAAGGAACATGAAAATTAAAGTATAAAAAACAATAATCTTGCCTGTTGTTTTGTATGGGTGCGAAACATGGTCTCTCACTCAGAGGGAGGAACACAGATTGCAGGTGTTTGAGAATCGGGTGTTGAGGAGGATATTTGGGCCTAGGAGAGAAGGCGATGGGGCGTGGAGAAAACTGCATAATGACGAGCTTAAAAATTTGTACTCCTCCCCCAGTATTGTCAGGGTGATTAAGTAAGAAGAATGAGGTGGGCGGGGCATGTAGCGCGCATGGATGGGACAAGAGGTGTGCACCGGGTGTTGGTCGTGAAGCCGGAGGGGAAGAGACCGCTGGGGAGACCTAGACGTAGATGGGAGGATAATCTCAGGCGGGATCTATGGGAGATAGGAGTTGAAGGAGACTGGATTTTGTTGGCCCAGGACAGGGTCCGGTGGAGGGCTTTGGTTAATTCGGTGATGAACCTTCGGGTTACGTAAGCCATCTGGTTTGTTTGGTCCACTATTTGGGAAGCCTGACGGGAAGAGACCGCTGGGGAGACCTAGACGTAGATGGGAGGATAATGTTAGGCGGGATCTATGGGAGATAGGAGTTGAAGGAGACTGGATTTTGTTGGCCCAGGACAGGGTCCGGTGGAGGGCTTTGGTTAATTCGGTGATGAACCTTCGGGTTACGTAAGCCATCTGGTTTGTTTGGTCCACTATTTGGGAAGCCTGAGGGGAAGAGACCTCTGGGGAGACCTAGACGTAGATGGGAAGATAATATCAGGCGAGATCTATGGGAGATAGGAGTTGAAGGAGACTGTATTTTGTTGGCCCAGGAGAGGGTCCGGTGGAGGGTTTTGGTTAATTCGGTGATGAACCTTCGGGTTCGGTAAGCCATCTAGTTAGCTAGTAGCATTATAAGACAAGGTATCAAAATAATCTGAAACATACAAATCCTTAAAACGTGAAAATGTACAACTATTCTGATACAACATGGCGTCAGTGTATAAGCTACACCATTGATAAGTATTTTTATGATCTATAGATTTTCTTAAATATCATTACCGATGTCTGCAGTATTTTGATGTGTACGTTTACATTTATCCCTTCGAAACACTGTCTCAAACTGATGTTATTCTCGTTTTCTACTGCAGTTTCTACTCTGATTCCAGTGATGTGGATCGCAGTTCTTTCACGTATGTATACATTTTTCGCATTACAATACTGGCGCAGTTGTGCGCATGCCTTCAGTATTTAATAATGTTATGGAAAACAGTGGTGCCAACATTACTGTCATTACATTTCTATTGCGTCTTTGGATGTGACTAAATCTAAAAAAAAAAAACTTTGTAATCGCTAAAGGAATGTTTCTGCTTTATAAATATTTCAAACACAAATAAATATAAATTATTTGGTTTGTAAAATCCACACGGTGTGAAAGGTTACCAGATAAAGGAAGATTAGTCCATATTAAATATATATATTAAAGCTGATTATATATATATATATATAATTAGCTTTAATTTTGTTAAATTTCGGACAGGTCACACCTCCAACGTAATAAGTTGGTTTTATTTAACCAGGTTTGCCTTTCATTTCACAAAAGTATCTGTACGTTTCCTTAACCTAACCTAACTTACGTAAATCATCGTATACGAATTAGTTGCATTCGAACGCGCACTATAAAAATCCGTGCAGTTACTATCGTCACAGAACAATCAATACTGTTTATCTATCACATGCTTCTATGTAATACGTTTTGCTTCATCGATGCTTTTAATCTTATCTTGTTTGGAAAATTCTGATAAGAAAGCGAAATCTTAGAGAAATACGGTTAAGTTTATATCTTTTTTTTTATAAGTGTTTAGGAATCGTACCCATTTACAGTATAGGTTTTTCTGCGTAAAACTGATCCATAAAACAAGGAAATCAAAAGCTACAACTAAGATAACAAATTAAAGGTGAATCTGAAGTCAGATATTTCATATTTGGGCACGTTAATATCATGATTATCACAAAAATTAGCAGATTAGTTTTGATGAACGTAAGGACACAAGACTAGATTCTATAGTGTGTTAACCACAAAAATAGACTTCTCAGAAAGATAAAGTCCATGACGTAGCCAGATGCTGTCTTGTAGATTTTCAAAACAGGGCATTTCATAGTTTATTCTTGCTTAAGTTTATGCTCCAGTGTAAACAGACATGTGAAGGGGAGAGGGCTGAACCACTGTAGAAAGGTAATTATAATTAGCACTAAAAAATCAGGCCTGGGAATACAATTTCATCAGATATTTGTTGTGCCTGGTCTCGATCGAAAAAAATTTCAGAGATCTACATATACCATAAGTGCTGGAAAAGACAGCGCAAAATCTACGGTACGGTCATTCAGATCTTGTAGAGAAGAAGAAACAAATTTTATAATTTTTTATCGGCGAATTATGAATTCAATGGCTAAAATTCATCATTAGGTTAGTTGTTAATATGGAGTCAGGATGTGACGTCAATTATTCGCTTGGAGTGCAGAACTTCCTGAGCGGATGTGCACAAGATAACCACAATAAGCTCTGATGCAGTGGCTTCTAATCGTGGTAATCTGGTTCGAGTATGCCATTCGATTGAAAGAATACTTCATAAAGACCGCTTTCAACTTGCATGTCGGCATCACGTATAACAAGTAGTTCTAGAAGACGTATTCATACACTCTGTAAGATCATGGAGAGCCCCAGAAATTAGTTTCTTCAAATTATTTCAACAGAAGGTGCCCCAACATTGATCACAATCGCTAAGACTGGCTGTTTATGCTGTTAAACGCTCAAAGTAACATCACGCGCTCGGTCAGTCGGATGACCAAGTTTCTTTAGTCCATCGAAGTATTTCACACCCAGAGTCACTTTCGACTGATCGCAAGAGCATAAAGTTTACTCAGAGATCCCAGGAGGTTTATGTTCTTCCAGTACACGTGGGCATTGATTTCATGTCATGGTCCAACTGCTGCCCTTAAGATACTGAAGTGACATTGTGCAGAGATATATGGTACAAAGACAACTAAGATACTGCTCGTATTATTTTATTGTAACGTTGGCAATAAGATGTGAATGAGTGACGAAAGCGTGGACCAATCGTGTAAGAAACGATTAGTATTTAAACAGAAAACTGGAAGATTTTGTAACGATGAACACTTCAAAGTTTCTTGGTATCCTATAAATGTCCTACAATTTCCTAACAACGGTAAATCAAAAGGAGTGGAAACGGAATGAAGAAGCTTACTATGTCAGTGTTCAAGATACTTTGAGGTGTTACATAATTCTGCCAGTACAAGACCTGAAATGTCCCATTACCAACACTGAAGGAAAGCAGTAATAACTTAAAATTGTCTCAGAGCAATAGAGGAATTTTCCAGTTGACCAGAACTCCGTTCTTGTTGGAGAAATTCAATTAAAAATTTACAGAAATTACGCAGAAATTTTATTGGTATAGGTAATCACTTCTGAAAATTTATGATTTGTATTTACTTTAAATTTATTAATAAAGTTTTAGCAGATTACAGGAAGGTTTAATTTCTTTCCGTAAATTGTGACTCCCTGTAGACTTGCATGGCGAAATAAATCAAGGCATCGTCCAATCGCAAAATTCCCAATAAAGGCGGAATTCTGCATGTAATGCAATTTTGTACATTATAAAATCACTACATGGTATCATGAAGGAAATGCATGAATTTGATTGAATAGCATATATAATATATTTTATTTATATGTTACTTCCGTACAAACTTCAGATATCGGAACTTCGTCCTATTATTGCAATAGTTTCAACAGCAAGCGGAATTTATAATTTCGTACATAAGCAAAGATGCGTACACTTTGTTACTGTGATCGCTAAACAACGTTACTGGTATGCCAATGGTCTCCATCTAATTTGCGCTAAAACAGATGGGTAATTTTAACGACGCAGTATGAAATAGTGATTTCATAACGTCCGAAATTATATGTTATTGAAAAAAATAAGAGGAAATTGTCACGTTACATCCGTAGGATTCGCATGAAAGCCTAAGGGAAGCCATAGAAAGTGTCAGAATTTGAGCCGGATAATATTGAATGGAGATTTCAACACACACTTTTCAACTTAAAACATTTTGACCTGTATTGTTCCACTTGTAAAATATTAATAAGCTGATAAACATTTTTATCAAAATAACATTTAGTTCTCACAGTTAAACTCTTAGAAAATGGTATATTTAAACGCTCCTAGATTCTAGTCTTTGAAGGATAGCAGACGCTTACAATAACTAAACATATAACACTTTAAACGGCTAACTCTCCGGTCAATCCCATGTAACAATATGTCAGTATTGTTATTTTCAAATCTCTTTGTACACGCGCTGTTTAACATTTGCGTGATTTCATTTGAAGTAGTAAATAATAATATAATTTGCACGGATAGTCTGAAACGAGGTAACAACAAAATTCATCTTAAAAGCCGTATGTTGTCAAACGGGCTTAAACAAAATAAGTATAGAAACACGACTTTATTTTGTTGTGGAATAAATTCATATTATATGGAAATAAATTGGTTGATGAATGGTTACAGTCACAAAATTCACAGTAATGAACTGCTGTATTTTCGTATAAATTAATTTTATTGACATCGTCTTACATTTAATCATCCTCTGGCATCCTGGGGGGGGTGGGCTAGCTGCAGACCCCGTTCCACTCAGTCTGTTATATTAAGTTAGTGTAACGTATATGTGAACAAACAAAAATCTGTAGAGGGTACAGACTTATATTCACAAATGTACTATAAATATTAATGAGTACACTTTTATTCACAAACAGACTTATTGAGAGTGTTATTGAGATTTTTCTATCTTAATAGTTCACAAGTTCTATTTTCAATTTTGTTTCTTCTTAGATTTATCAACATTACTGATACCCGAAAAGATTCTCAGTAATGCCCTGATTATCAAGAACATTACAAGTAAAGCCGACCCTGCAGCCAAGGCTAAAACAGCGATGACATCTAGCAGGAAGTACTGGTACCAGGTGAGGTCGAGTGCAGCTGAGCGCATGTGAGGCGCTCCCTTGTGCCTGATCACGTACTCCGTCCAGAACACGGCTTGCTCCAGTGGAGTGAGTGGCTGGTCCCGGTAGATTCGGGACAGACGCTGGGCGTTTTCACGGTACCTTGAGGACCACGATACAAGTTATGGGCGTCATCACAATTGAAATTTCAAAATATGTTTTTTTTTATTTCAACACACATAATCAGGGGTGTACTGCTGGGTGATCGGAGGGCTCGCTCAAACCCCATTTATTGGCTAATTATCTAAACGCTTAGTCATCAGCGCACACAGAAGATGAACCGGTATCAAAATACAGACACAGACGCATCGTTATATCGATACATCTTGCCCGTCCACAATTCCCAATGCCAAAGCTAGAAATAAAAGGGGTATGTAGATTGCTGGTGAGGGCCCCTTGATAATAAATTGACAGCATACTCCTGCACATAAATAATTTGTGTTAAATACCTATTATTTTCGAGAACTTCTTTAAGTGCCCAGGTCACAGATTCTGTTGTAATGTTATGGAATGATAGCATAACACCATATCCTGCAGACTTGGCACGTGCCATGTTTAGTGTCTGATCGCCAAACACAGGGATTCCCACCATAGGAACTCCACGGTTAAGTGCCTCCTGCGTACTGAGCAGTCCTCCGTGTGTCATAAACAATCTTATGTTTCGATGTGCTGCAGAAATAATAAGTCGCTTTATTTACTTAAAAAGTAATATTTAAGACTCTTTAGATTACTTAATTAAAACCATAAAGCATTATTATTCTTCATTTGAAATAAGTAATACTTCGGTGACTTCACGGTAGTGTTAATAAATTCTATTTCATTACAGGTAACATGCCGAGAATATTTTGCGCCCGTTTATAACTACGAAAAATGTATAACAAAATGAGTGACTGCTCTAAGTTCAGTTAATTTAAGCTTCTACCCCTCTTTATAACTATTTTCCTGTAATTAAATACATTACGAAATTGGTCATATTAAATGTTTAAATGGCCCTAAAGTATTACCAGTTTCGTCCGACCCTTAATACTGAGCCTTGACATTTCAACTATGCAGCTCAAAACATTTTCCGCCATATTATCGTAAGGTACACGCACTCTCTTGTTTATCATACGCCTATGTTCCAACAGCCTCATCGACATCAACACAGAAACTTGTGTGAAAATTGTCTCAGGCCGGGTCCAAACAAAGAAACACTTACATGTAAGCAAGCATACGTCCAATTATCCCGCACACTTACCCAGGATATCAGCCTGAGGGAACCACTTGCCCAGTCTTACGTTATTTGGTTGTCCTGGTAAAGTCTCTGTCTCCCACTTCCAGAGAACCTTTTGCTTTAACTGAGAAAATGCTTTAAGAAAAGCATCTCTCTTATTATCAGGTAACTCTGAACTGAGCAAGTTTGAGCCCATGCTGAAGTATATCACCCCATCTGTTGCATCATCCAAGAATTTCTCAAGTTCCTAATATCAATAAAGTACAGTATATATCACACAAAAATACAGAAATCTGAAAAACTTAGCATTCAATTTTCCTGTTTCTTTCCCGGCGGGCGTATAACCAGTGCAGCTAAAACACGTTTGAACAGGTCACAAATTTCAGTATGTAATATTTATATCAAGTGTCATTACAAAAAAAAAAAAAAAAAAAAAAAAAACTCTTTCGGAATTGGCTGCGGTATATCGAATATATATGTTTCCCGTTTAGTTGTCGGATTTTTCAACAGTTAGGCTCCTAAGTAATTGGAATTATTTAGCATTTATTTGTCTGAAATAATTTATATCCGATTAAACAGTTAACTGTTAAATAATAAATTTTAAATTTAATTTTGAATCCGTTATGGGCGCCTTCATTCTGTTATCGATTAAACACTGGGACAACATTTTTCTGTAAAATATACTGATTGTTACTCGGGTATCAGAATGGAAACAATAACAATTAGATAATCATTACATCATAACATAACCTTTGACACGACCAACCCTAATCTATTTACAGCAGATAATCTTTCTTGCATAAATGTATACGATGAAACTGTCGTGCTTTACAGATAGTAAAATGTTTTTAATAGAGTGGAGGTTGGACAACACTCATAAACAACTTAAAAAATAAAATTACATAATATTTTACTTATGCATTTACCTCTTAAAATAATAACTCTTGATAACTGGTAGTTAGCAACACTACCTTGTGACAAATGACAGGGTATTATAAACATACATAAATGATTTACGAGTCTATTCAACGAAATCACACAAACGTTGAAATTCTGATTGGTAATTGATAATTAGCATTTTATCGGAATTAGTAAAATTCCATCTGAGGACAATGGACGCTTTGTCCATGACTGAGCTACTGAATAAAAATCCTTGTTTAAGGCTTTGACCGGGATGTTAAATCTTATGTGTTACCGCCTGATTCGAATTCTAATGGTTAAGTGAAGTGTTTTCTTCGCGGTACGGTCTGGATTCGTAAATATTATGAAGACGAGCTTCGGCTTCAAAGGGTTAACCAGCTGATTTTCGTAATGGTGAGGTGTAGTGTTTTCTTCGCGGTACGGACTGAATTCATAAATAATATTCAGACGATCTTCGGCTTTAAAGGGTTAATCTCTAAACGCAATGGAGATAGGGATTACTTATACGAAAAAGTCTAAAATTTATCTCGTAAAAATATAGGCGTGCTCCGCAAATACCAGCTGTATACTGAGTTATAATTTCCCCCTCTCATCGAGACTACGTAACTGAATTTTACCTGTGGAATTTTATTTGGTGGCTTCACGTGCATCCCGCCAACCTGCACCATATTGGGCATAAGCGGCCTGGGATAGCTTATACTGAAGTGATGGTTCAGAAGCACGAGCGACGTAGAGTATTCTATTTCATTTACTGAAGGCATAGCAGAATCGTTGAAATGCTTTCTCATTATTGAATCCTGACCTGGCAGGTAGTAGTAATGGCGCCCAAGTCTCCATCCAGTTCCCACGATCGTGTTAACTGCTCTTTCCCAAAAATTCATTTTGTCGCTATATTCGAGGAAAGTGTCGGGGACATAAGAGTAAGGGTTTGGATTGCCAACCCAATCGCCAATCCAATGTGTTCCTCCAAATGTACACAGATGGATTAGGGGAGCTTTAAATTTATGAACAAAACCTAAAAAACATTCATTAAAAAATGCTTCTATAATCAACAGATCGAAGTGAAGATTTGTGGCGTGAATCAATTTATTAATTTCTTCTTCTTGTAGCGTCAAATCACAAGTTTCCTGACTACTACGCCATATTAAAAATGCCTTCAAGAATATACTAGTGCTCTGTTGTTGAAAGAAGTTTATTGGTGCTCCTGAAAACAAAATAATGTTCAGTTATTCTACAGCAGTGGTGTTCAACCTGGGGTACGCGAAGACATCTTAAGGGGTACGTGAAATTTTAAAAAAAAATTATAATAAGCACTGAATAAACAGTAATGTGATTTTTTAAATTTATTTTAGATGTAGATTATATACTATGTATAACTTGGATTATATACCAACAACTTTGGGGGTACAAAGTTGAAGAGAAATTATATCTGGGGGTACGCGAACAAAAAAGCTTGAATACCACTGTTCTACAGAACACTAACGAAATCTTAGATTAATGTAGTGAATTGTTACTATAACACATAATTTAATATTAGAACGCATCTGATTTATACTGAAACTGACAGACAATCCTCTGATGTACACATTTCAGATTTCTATCCTCGTCTTCAACTTCACAGTGCACGTGACGTCTTACCTTCAACTTTCATCAAATCCATCAACGTTGTCTTCACAATGATTTCCGTATAATTAGCTACTTTCTCCTTCTGAGGGTTGTAACTAATAACTGTAACTTCATGTCCTCTATTGGCCAATTCCAGCATTAATGCCGAAGCCACGAAGGCATGGCTCCTGGCATGAAAGGGAAATATTCCCAATATTTTTGCCCCATTACTCGCATCAACCATAAGCAGTGTAGCTACCACAAACCATCGCTCAATCGCCTGCAGAGAAAATAATTAAAAGCATCTAAAACTTATTTGTATTCAAATCATTAATTATATAGATAGCCACATGCCTTATGCATTGGGCACGTTAAATTTTATTAAACTGGTTTAATAATTTAATAATATTAATATCCCGTATATAGCAATGCAATTTACATGTTACCGTTATATATTCATACAAACTATGGCGAAAAACAACGTAAAAGATCGGACTTCTGGCATAACAGAGCAACTTCTGTTGGTTTGCTGAACATAATTCGTGAGAATTCAACAAGATCTGCAGCTTCATGAATCAATTTAAAGACTCAATAAAACGGGCTGCATACTTTACTTAGGGTTCCTCAACTGAGTGGTATGACATGACGTATTTTTATCTGCTAAAAATGATTAACAACCTTTCCTATAGGATTAAATAGAATTTAATGAGATCGCACTTTGATGTTACATAGAAAGTCATTGCCTACTTCGAAACAAATCAATCCATGGCCATAAGTAATAACAACGTCCTACAAATGTAAAATCTATCTCAGTATTATCGTACTTGGTGCCTTATACATGCCAACATACTGATTGTATTAAGGTACAGATCAACTAAACTGAATGCTTTATAAAATGAAACAACGAAAACCTTCCACTGCACTTTCAAAATTAAATAAACAACAGTAATGCGGGTGGCCATCAAAGTGCCACCGAGTCTCCTTTACGTAAATCTACTGCGTTGATTCCCATCTCAAACAGCAAGTCATAAACGACAGATGGAGTCCAAGATAAAGTTAACATAAGATCGATCAACAGCAAAGATTCTTCGTCCCAACGTTATCTTCTATCCCGGAGTCCATACCGAGAAGAATGAAATTTTCAGGGTTTCTGGATATCTCATTAAAGACGCTACATCAAAACCCTGCCAAGGACTAAAATACTAATTCATATTTTTATAAGAAAACATAATACTTTCAGAAACACAAACAAATGTTTATCATATTTGATCACTTAACCTTAAAATCAGAATGCCAATGAACAACAAATCACGATAAATAAAATAAATACATGCTCCCCTTGCACGTTTAGTCTCGCAATTGCAGCACAAATAATACAGCGATAATGTTAATAATAATAATAATAATAATGACCATTATTTTGTACTCGTTAACAAAATTTTACTGAACTGTACACGTTTCACAAACCAAAACAACAAGAATTTGATATATTTCTTCGAATGTACATATTTCGGTATTCATTTTCAATAATCACGCGGTATGAGATGAAGATCACGCATGAATACTCATCGCCCTGATGATGGAGGCAGCATGGACCCCTGAGAAGTCGGTAAACTTCTACTAGACTACACGGCGCAACAACCCAGAAGAAGCCAAGTTCAGGCTTACCGCCGGGAAATCCTCAAATCCTTTCTAACACTTATTAGAAAACTTACGTAAAACATGTTGAAGAATGCGTCGAACTGATATCTGAACCTTGGGTGATAACAGAATGTCTAGAGATTACTATTGGTACTGGCACAGAAAGGTGTTCAGTAAACAAGTTATATAACTAAACTTTATCTCTTAAATTATCACACACAGCGTAATAGATTGACGCATCTCTCCAAGAACATTTCATCATGCTGAGTATGCAATATTACGAATGAATCTTACGCATTGATGCAACAGAGAACATAAGCTGTTCGCTTTGTGAACTTAAGTACATAGAAAAATCTAATTTTTTTGCCAGTATATCACATGGATAAAATCGACTTTTTCACCAAATCACTAAACATTCGTTTTACGAACTCTTATACGAAATGTGGTTACATAACTTATTCTTATCGAGATACAATTAATTTACGTCTCTACGAAAAATATTAGCTGGACTGCTGATTAATATTCCACAGAACAGAATTTAAGAGAACTTACTCTATGAATGTACAGTCTTTGATTGACTTTGAACACATCATATACGGAAGGATTATTAAGTTATTTAGACACATTGTAGGACTCCTTCTGGCTTATCATCATGTCGAAGGCCTCTACCAACTCGGGACAACACAATAAGATGCGGACAAATATTCGCGCCTTGAGCGGGATTCGAGCTCAAGATCATAGTGTCAAAGCGATCATGGTCCAGTCCCCAGACGCTGTGATCAGAACCACCAATCCTTTCAACGCAATGTGCGTGGATTGAATCTTTTGTATATGTGAGCACTATAGTTCACTAAAAAACAGTATATTTACAATGCCAGCAGACCATTTACGGGATCACAACATATACTGTGCAAACTTTGTCTGAAGCACAAACTATTCTCACATTTGTCGTACACAATGAACGCCCAGTTTCGTATAAACAATGATTTATTCAACAAAGTAATTGCATTAAAACATTCGTAAAATAGCCCTAATGTTAAAACAAAGGAGGATATTCGACAAAGGGCCTTACATACGCATAGAAATTAAATTTTACCAACACTTGGTATATTATTTTTATACACGTATAAATTTTCGTTCTGAGTAATCGAAACACGACCAGCGCGTCTACTGGATGAGCTGTGCTTGTCGGCGGTTAAATATGTACATAGAAATGATGAAAGTTTAACAGGAACACACGAGAAATGGGCTACAGAGACAGCTTCAAGAGACATTAAGCGACATTTCCCTAAACTTTGTGGATAATGTAAAATACAAAATGCACTGAAACGCCGATGTCAACATACATAAATACATGTTAACAACAAACTTAGTTTGCTGACTGTAAATAACAGATACATCTACAGGCCTAACTTTGGATAAGAACGTGACACAAGTGAATAATCGATTAATAAATGTGAATGAATAAATTTCACCAAGTGACAACTGCTCAAGTCGTTCTTCTTACGAGAAAGACTGACATCAAACACTTAAATTAGAAAGTCATCAAGTGCCAATTTTGTACTTGTAACATGATGAGGAAGTTTCCAATGAACTACTTTTAACTCACGTTTCACAAAGCTCCAGATAAATGCGATTGTAGAAACTTAAAACCCACAAAATAAATTCCAGCATAATGCATTAGCCGCAGACTAATAACAGCGTTATGTTTTTGCATTTGTTTAGAATAGTTTAACTGGGCATTTTAACTGATCGTCTATGGACACTTCATAACTCAGCTTAATTATTTGAAATACTTTTGCAAAGATAAAATGTCCACATACGAGCAATAACACGAAAAATGCCAACAGTTTTATCGTTATGTTTTAATACTTGAGATCAACAGAGTCATTTTACAGTCTTAAAAGTTTCTTAAATATTGTGTTTTAGAACAATGATGTCAGTCGGGCTCTGCCAACATCAACTTCGGTGTACAGAAGAGGATTTATAGGAACGTGCGACCAATGAAACCAACAAACTTATCCGACTCACAATAACATTATTGGTTTGTATCCAAGAGTACCTGGTACACAAAACGCAGATCGGGACAAACTTACAATACGGTGATGACGTGACCTACGACAATCTCTGTATTGTATGATTATCGCAGTTACCGGACCTAATGTAAATAACACTCATTAGCCTGACGGATTCAACATGTCATGTTTTTAAAATAAGCTACTTTCAAGACGTTAGAATACCAGTTTAAAACCGGTTTCAAATTTATACCTGAGTGCAGATTGCTTTCTCTGCGAATAAGCAAATTCTTTAGAAATTTCTTCTTTATTCTTAATCTATTTGACGTCGTTCTGTCACATGGAGTCAATAAACTATGCACATACACAAGCCAACAGCGACGTACGAGCTAGATCACACCATCAAAACAACCCTTGATGCTAACTTACTGATGACGCTTGGCGAATACTGAAAGTTATCTATTATTCTGCTGATTTATATGTATTTCAGGCCCAATATTTTCCCTATTCTTAAACAGCCTCACTCTGTTCTTCCTTCCACTAACAATCATAGTTTCACATATATACAAAAACTTGGAAATATCAGATACCTTACGAAAACAGTGATGTTGATTTGATACTCTACGGATGTAATGGAAATTATATTCAGTACTTACCATCATGGCGGCGAGATTGGAACGTTAGAACAAGTCTAGCACAGTCACAGCATCAAGAACCTATCATCACAAGACACAGGTCACAACTGAATTCTCGCACGCAACACGCAATGTCACCGCCCTCTTCACTGAACGTGACCACAGTTCTACTCCACTGCCTTCTATGACCTTCACCAGCGACAAGGTCAGATAAAATGAGTCTTGCCTTCTGGTCATAATTATCTCCGGGAAACAAAACAGTAAAGACAGTACGATTTGGTGCGTATTTATTATTATAGTATACGTAAGTAATGCTGATTCCTTTTACATTATCCGCATTCAAAATTCCGAATCATAAACATTCCTTACTTATGTTCCACGTTTTATAGCGTATCGTCATAACTGCGTGCCTATTTGATCCAACTGACGAATTTCAATAACCCAGCATAATCTGTTAAAAACTCATTTGCAGTCAAAATAAATAATAATAATAATAATAATAATAATAATAATGCCTTTTGCCAAAGCGATCAGACTCTTCACTGTTCGAATCCGATACGTCTATCCAACCAAAGTTCTTTTCGTGAAGGACAAATTGTCTCGTGGGGCCATCGCCCCAATAGTAGCAATACGCTATCAAGGGCTCCAATCAAGACAAAAATCCCTTTAGGGTTAAGCACATCCCCAGTTTGTAAGGTACCGTTTCGTAAGCAGCAATGATTTAATCTACCAACAGACGACGTTTTGCATATGTGCATGAGTCCGCCCTTAGCTTCCAGATGGTGATTGGCTGAACCTTTTAACAGACGACCATTAACATTTGTGGCAACTGTGAAGTCTGAAACGGACGGGGAATTCGAAAAGAGGCATTCGGACAAAAACTTTAAGAACTCTCACTAGCTGCTTTTTATTTGATCTCCAGCCATATACACTAATGCCATACAGAGGTAAGTTATTAAAACGTCCTCACCAGAGAAATTTCGTGCGCAAAGAAAGATACTGTGTATCATTTGATCTGTGAAACTGCCTATGTAATACGTAGGATCCAACAATAAATACTTGTTACATCACTTCGTTATTCAACAACAACTTAATTGAGGATTGTGACCTTCGGGGTTATGACGCCGTAATTTCGTCTTGCCCAGTCTTGTTGATACCACGTGTCCTCGTCTCCATACAGATGACGAACGGCAGAGACAATGGATTCTTGGAGCATGCTGAGGTAAGCAGAAAGGGTCACAGTCCCTTCGAACAACGGTCTTACAACACCCCAAGATGACACATCAAACCAGACTGAAAGTCTTGGTAAATTTACTGTCTTGTTAACATGCACGTTCAAATTTTTATAAGACGATACTCAAATTTTCCGGTTCACTTAAATGTCGGCTGATGACTCCAGACAAACATGCCCAGGGATTTTGCGTTCTGACCCACCTTCTTCTGAATCCATTCACAAAACTCGAGTCTGCGGTCAGGATCGTCTTCAGTCATTCCATGAAACAACCTTGGCACGTATTAACATTTCCACTTAGCTGTTTTAAGAATCTTGTGTACACTTCGTTTGGAAATTCCGATGTCGTTAGCGAATTGCCTTAAGCATTTCTTCGGTGACTGAGCAAACGACAGTCCTTCATTTACGCGGTCTACCAGATCGTTGCTTACACATTACGTCTCAAATTCATCTCGAATTCTCGTAATTGTTAGTCGGGTTGGAGGCGTGGTTTCCAAATCACTTTCACTTCAAGCACATTCTCGAATTTCGAGGGCCACTTCAAAATCAATTCGCGTTCCTCGAAACTCAATTTTCCGTATCTGAATCGTGGGAAAGAATATGGCGATAAGATAGACCACGTTAGGTTCTCCTCGTAAACAAAACACACGGAAGTCGATAACGAAGTTAATATTTCACACTTCAATGCATGTAAGTCGTTTTGGGACACTCAAACTGAGGAACAGAATTACACGACGATAGAAACAAATTTACGTAACGTTGTCAGGCGAATTTATGACCTAACCGTTCCCAGTTTTTCCCTCTATCAAAATATTTCGGGTCAATAACAATTATAGCTTTTACAATTCTGGACTTAATGCACCCCATGGGCAAGTGAGTGCAGACAGGCACTCAGCATACGGAAAGTACAGTAAGTCTGAAAAGTGTACACAGAAGTACGAATTTATATATGTTAAGTGTTCTGAAGTATGAAGCGGAATCACTTAAAAGTAATGAAGAGTTTATGTTCAAATTCTTAAAGGACTAAAATTATCAAATATAACTGCACAATTACCGTGACATAATTTCATTCATTGCTGAAGAGAGATTGAAGCAAAAACCTTAAAAGGAGTGTCAGCACATGGAGAATGCATACAGGCATACAGGATCTAAGGTTAAATTTAACTCCTTTTCTTCTGTCTTAACAAGTCATCCGTGTCCTGGCGCCTACCACTACAAATCTTTCTCACGATTGACCTCAGAATCAGGAACACTCCAATTACAGATGATACTGCAGCCAATGTTAAAACAGCGATGACATCTAGCAGGAAGTACTGGTACCAGGCGAGGTCGAGTGAAGCTGAGCGCATGTGAGGCGCTCCCTTGTGCCTGATCACGTACTCCGTCCAGAACACGGCCTGATCCAGTGGAGTGAGTGGCTGGTCCCGGTAGATTCTGGACAGACGCTGGGCGTTTTCACGGTACCTGCGATGGTTAAAAAATTAAATAATGAAAGTAGGACGCTCTGTGCTTGAAAACATACATAATAATTAAAACCGTATTACTTCTTGTATTTTAAAATGGATGGCTGAATTTTTCATATTACCCAAAGTTTGGAAATTCGCGTTAAGAACACACCTTGAAATTGAATATAAATGGCAGGCCGGCCAAAGTGCCCAAACAGAAATATTTGAATGTTTAACAAAGAATAAAGCGTAGACGATCCGCTTACTTTGTGCGACAGACACCTAGCTGAAGTGTGAAACATTTTATATGTGCACGTCTCATAAAATGAATCACACATTGCTTCAGCGCCTTGTTGTTTCTTAAGTCTTGTTTGTTTATGAATCTCCGACCAACTTAACATGTTTTCTTTGCATTTATGGAACGTTTCTCATAACAAAAATAATGTAAATACTTCCTTAAGCACTGATGTTGAAAGCAGTATGACCTCTGAAAAGTCGGTAAACGTCTACCAGACTACACGGCGCAACAACCCAGAAGACTGCAATCATCGACTTCAATCTTGTTAAAGTTAAAGAAGACAATTAAGAAACATAACAGCTCAGAACGTGAGTGCATGGACAACCTCCAAGTAGCTTAGACAAGACCCAGGTGAATAAGGAAGTCCTACCTATGGATTAAGTCTGGAGGTATTAAAAAAGAAACAATGTAAAATAAATGTTTCCGATATGAAGAAACTATTCACCACTTTGTGTCAGGATGCAAATTCTGGCAAAGATATTAAGATACGACGAAGTCCGTAAAAATCTGCATTACTCAGTATTCAAGAAATTTGGACTGAAACAAGAGACATACTTAAGCGAGTTTGTAAACAGGAAGTTATAAAAGTAATGTGAAATATAGAAGTACAAGCAAACGGAGAAATTCTGGTACACAGGAAAGACACAAGATAATACAAAGAAAGATGATATCTGCTTCACTACGGATGCAACAGTACAATCGGGTAGGAATTTAATATAGAAAAAGACCGAAAAGAAATTAAAATACCAAAATGCAAGTAGAGAAATTCTGCGAAAGTGGAACATCCAGTGCTTTATGAGGCCAAGAAAAATTAAAGTAAAGTATTCCAGAAACACCTGAAAAGATTATCAGGAATGCATTCAATAGATCTCAGAAAAATGCTGACGTGCTAGAATCGTCGAACAATTGCACACAAGGAAATTGATACAGTCAGAAATTTTCAGCTATAGTCGCTGGGTTCACCACTAGTAAGGGAGAAGAAGAAGGAGACGAAGGAGAAGAAGGAGAAGAAGAAGAAGGAGAAGAAGGAGAAGAAAATAAAGTAATAAGGGAAGAAACGTCA
Source organism: Zootermopsis nevadensis (assembly GCF_977971745.1). Lineage (NCBI taxonomy): Eukaryota > Metazoa > Arthropoda > Insecta > Blattodea > Termopsidae > Zootermopsis > Zootermopsis nevadensis. The sequence continues at coordinate 3,208,910 of NW_028259145.1, forward strand.
GAACGTACGTTGGAGTTTCGATGATTTCTCTGATAGCCCACGTCAAGGACTCTGTAGTGACGTTTACGAAGTCAATCTTGAGCCCGTATCCTGCTGACACGGCCCTGCCCATATTCAGACCCTGATCGCCGAATATCGGAACCCCAAGCAGAGGAACTCCCCTGTAGATGGCTTCCTGCATGCTCAGCAGTCCGCCATGAGTGATGAAGAGTCGGACGTTGGGATGAGCTGCATTAAACACACGCTCCTATCAATTCCAACGGGAATTTGCATACTCTGACTTTACCATTTCTACCTCAGCATATGAGTATTGTCTATCTGATTACAATACTGCACATAAATTGCATGCAACTCTTTCTTATCCAGAAGACTAGCTATTCAAACAGCATATTTGGGTCCATCGCTTATTACCAAACAATTATGTTAGTTTCTTTGACGTAAACAGACCATATCCTGAAGTGGTATTTTGCGTTAATAACTGGAAAACTTTTATACTACAACAAAGTAAATAATCGTCAATGGTACTTATATCATAATGGAAACAGAAGTTACTTAATCACATCCGATGGAATTTATATTATCTTCAAAAAATTTCTTATCTACGTACAGAGTAGGAGCTATACCTCCACTCCCCCAATGCGCCTACATGGCGTTAGTGGGACAATTTACTTTTTTTACGTACAGAGTTTACCGATATACGAACGCTCACCAAGAATGTCGGATTGAGGCAGCCACTTCCCGAGCCTTACGTTTTTTGGTTGCCCTGGCAACGTGTCCGTCTCCCATTTCCATAACACCCGTTGCTTAAACTTGGAGAACGCTTCAAGGAAAGCTTTTCTTATTGATTCAGGCAGTTCCGAGCTTTGCAGGTTTGAGCCCATGCTGAAGTAGATCACTCCATGTGGAGCTTCGTCAAGATATTTCTGCAATTCCTGGCATAAAAGAAATTCACTAGTTTGAGAATGTCTATGACCTTAATTTAATTTGAAAATCACATGACCAATTACATATAATTCTTGCATGTTTTTGATCGTGACATAATTCCCTCGCACATATTAACACTCAAATTTGTCCCATACGTTTTAACGGTACCAAAATGTAACTTATACCACGAATCAGTTAGAACAATAACATCAAAATAATTTCTCTTAATATGGGCCCATATGCCATCTTAATTTTTGTTAAGTGATATCAGTAGCCTCTAATCTATAGATAGCCGAAATTCATGGTTGATTCCTCAGCAAATTATCATTCTTGCTACGTAGTCGAAGAGGTCGTGACCCCGGCAACGCAGGCCAGATGCAATGACTCTGGCTTCCCTAAGTCGGGGCTGTACCACCAAAGAATCCGTGGTCGTTTTCTTCGGTGATCGTTCGATGAATCATTCTCCTAAAATGTTAGCATTTTGCGGTACACGAACTAACGAACTGAAAAAGGACCATCATATTTTGATTTAACCGGAAACAAGAATTATTGGCTTCACGTTTCTCACCTGTGGAAGCTTCTTCGGAGGTTTCACGTGCATTCCGCCAACCTGCACGTAGTTTGGAGAGAGAGGCTTCGGGTAGCTGAGACTGAAGTGTGAGTTGAGAAGGACCAAGGACGTTCTGTATTCCAGCTCCCACACGGGTGGGAAGTTGTCTGTATAGTTGAAATATTTCTGCATCACGGCATTTTGTTTCGGCACGTGGATCAGGTGCCTTCCGACGTGTCTCAGTGTACCAACGAGTGTATTGTGCATTCTTTCCCAGAAATTCATCTTATCTTCGTAAGGAAGGAACTCATCGGGAACGTAAGAGTAAGGATTAGGACTTCCGACCCAGTCAGCCATGAAATTTCCTCCTCCGTTTGTGCAGACTTGTATAATGGGAGCGTTAAATTTATGAGCGAATCCTAAGACACATTCGTTAATAAAGACTTCAACGATCACAAGATCGAAATGAAGATCTTTAGAATGAATCAGTTTCTGGATGTTGTCATTTTGCAGTACGTGGTCGCACAACGCTTCTCCAATTAACCACATAAAGAATGTCATTTTCAAGGGCCCAATTGACTGCATGTCGAACACATTTGATGAAACTGCAAAGAATGCAATTTTAATTAGTGGATATTATTTACAAATACAACTCCGATTGTTGAAGGTTGAATCCTGTAGCTCAATCTGCGTAGCTTTCATTCCCCAAGCTCCTTTTAAGGAGCAAAATTTAACCCGTGTCCACGTGGACATAAACTTACGGCTGGCTGACTTCAGGCTGGCAGAATTTCTTTCTGAAATTCAAGTAAATATATACTTAAACAACTTATTAAAAATCAGAAAAATTCGACGTCAAAAATATGATCCTGCTGTGCGTAAATTGTCTTCGTTAATTTAAACCCTAGGAATATTGTATTTTCTTTACAAGAAATTATCTAAGACTTTATTATAATTGTTATATTCATGCTGTAAGGTAAAGAATCATTTATTGATATAATTTAGTAAGTATAGTTAATTTAAGCCTCCACAGTCACTATCGTAATTATAAAATAGAATGTTTGCTATATTTAATCAGTGAAAACCATCAATACACGAAGATATGTGGTTTACTTCAAGAATGTTGGATGGAAAACATTATGGAAATGACGGTAGTCGTCATAATAATTTAGGCCTACAAACAACTAACAAGAGAACGCGATTGATCGAAAGACCGATTTTGCAGTACAATGCAGTGGATCATCTTCTGACTTCCTGGCAAAATATTAAGTGTCGAAACCACAACTCTTCAAGTCTACTTTCATTTATATTATGTATTCCTTTAGTCATATTCCAGAACGAAGGAGTGATTCGGGATTACTGGAAGCGTCTGATTTTGTTTCACACAATTCAACAGATTCAACTGTTTCTTCAAATGCAATTACTGCTAATATATTTTGTCACGGGTCTCCCTCTGATTTTGTGTTTCTTCTGTAAATCTGTGGCCCATCCTGCAAATATTTCGAATTTTAACTGTTCATTTTCAGCCTTTATTTTGAGAAAACAACTTCATTCTTAATTTCAATTTTTTCGACTTTTTAATCGTCATTATTCTCCCTCAAAAAGATGGCTCCTCCCCCGTTTTCAGGTGAAATTGAAGAATCTGTCCCGTTAGAAGCTAATCTCGATCTCGACTGAAAGAGACAAAATCATTGAAATTAGTACTTCAACACTATCGTAAATAACATTTGGAGTTGAATTAAACTACATTCTCCTCGTTCTCGGATGTGAATAAAGGAAGAAAAGACAGTAAAAAAATGTTTACTTGAAAAATAAATCAAAGTTTACGGCCTCCAAAACAATTATAGACATGGTAATGAGGGGCACTACTTAACGCGAATCTAAACCTGGCAGCCCGCGTCATAGGCAAACACGCTACAAAACTGAACCATTGCGGGAAACGTGTAATCCTCGTACAAACCTCACGATGAAACAGTGAATAAAGTGCAAAATAAAATCGTGTATTACAAAGAAACAGTTAAGAGTCGACATCTAATATTTAGCCATGAAGTCGGAGGAGGTCCACTAGCATGATGAAGAACTAGGGCCGATGTATGATTTGAGGTTTTCACGGCGGTGAGTGTGAAGATTTCTGTCTTCTGGGTTGTTGCGCTGTGTAGTCTGGTCGATGGTAACCAACGTTTCAGAGGTCATACTGCCTCCGTCATCAGAGTATGAAGATTTCCGTCCTCTGGGTTGTTGCGCTGTGTAGTCTGGTCGATGTTAGCCAACGTTTTAGAGGTCATACTGCCTCCGTCATCAGGGTATGAAGATTCCTGTCTTCTGTGTTGTTGCGCTGTGTAGTCTGGTCGATGTTAACCAACGTTTCAGAGGTCATACTGCCTCCGTCATCAGGGCGATGAGTATGAAGATTTCCGTCTTCTGGGTTGTTGCGCTGTGTAGTCTGGTCGATGTTAACCAACGTTTGAGAGGTCATACTGCCTCCGTCATCAGGGCGATGAGTATGAAGATTTCCGTCTTCTGGGTTGTTGCGCTGTGTAGTCTGGTCGATGTTAACCAACGTTTCAGAGGTCATACTGCCTCCGTCATCAGGGCGATGAGTATGAAGATTCCTGTCTTCTGTGTTGTTGCGCTGTGTAGTCTGGTCGATGTTAACCAACGTTTCAGAGGTCATATGCCTCCGTCATCAGGGCGATGAGTATGAAGATTTCTGTCTTCTGGGTTATTGCGCTGTGTAGTCTGGTCGATGTTAACCAACGTTTCAGAGGTCATACTGCCTCCGTCATCAGAGTATGAAGATTTCCGTCCTCTGGGTTGTTGCGCTGTGTAGTCTGGTCGATGTTAGCCAACGTTTTAGAGGTCATACTGCCTCCGTCATCAGGGTATGAAGATTCCTGTCTTCTGTGTTGTTGCGCTGTGTAGTCTGGTCGATGTTAACCAACGTTTCAGAGGTCATACTGCCTCCGTCATCAGGGCGATGAGTATGAAGATTTCCGTCTTCTGGGTTGTTGCGCTGTGTAGTCTGGTCGATGTTAACCAAAGTTTGAGAGGTCATACTGCCTCCGTCATCAGAGTATGAAGATATCTGTCTTCTGGGTTGTTGCGCTGTGTAGTCTGGTCGATGTTAACCAACGTTTCAGAGGTCATACTGCCTCCGTCATCAGGGCGATGAGTATGAAGATTTCCGTCTTCTGGGTTGTTGCGCTGTGTAGTCTGGTCGATGTTAACCAACGTTTCAGAGGTCATACTGCCTCCGTCATCAGGGCGATGAGTATGAAGATTTCCGTCTTCTGGGTTGTTGCGCTGTGTAGTCTGGTCGATGTTAACCAACGTTTCAGAGGTCATACTGCCTCCGTCATCAGAGTATGAAGATTTCCGTCCTCTGGGTTGTTGCGCTGTGTAGTCTGGTCGATGTTAGCCAACGTTTTAGAGGTCATACTGCCTCCGTCATCAGGGTATGAAGATTCCTGTCTTCTGTGTTGTTGCGCTGTGTAGTCTGGTCGATGTTAACCAACGTTTCAGAGGTCATACTGCCTCCGTCATCAGGGCGATGAGTATGAAGATTTCCGTCTTCTGGGTTGTTGCGCTGTGTAGTCTGGTCGATGTTAACCAAAGTTTGAGAGGTCATACTGCCTCCGTCATCAGAGTATGAAGATATCTGTCTTCTGGGTTGTTGCGCTGTGTAGTCTGGTCGATGTTAACCAACGTTTCAGAGGTCATACTGCCTCCGTCATCAGGGCGATGAGTATGAAGATTTTCGTCTTCTGGGTTGTTGCGTTGTGTAGTCTGGTCGATGTTAACCAACGTTTCAGAGGTCATACTGCCTCCGTCATCAGGGCGATGAGTATGAAGATTTCCGTCTTCTGGGTTGTTGCGTTGTGTAGTCTGGTCGATGTTAACCAACATTTCAGAGGTCATACTGCCTCCGTCATCACGGCGATGAGTATGAAGATTTCCGTCTTCTGGGTTGTTGCGCTGTGTAGTCTGGTCGATGTTTACCAACGTTTCAGAGGTCATACTGCCTCCATCATCAGGGCGATGAGTATGAAGATATCCGTCTTCTGGGTTGTTGCGCTGTGTAGTCTGGTCGATGCTTACCAACGTTTCAGAGGTCATACTGCCTCCATCATCAGGGCGATGAGTATGAAGATTTCCGTCTTCTGTGTTGTTGCGCTGTGTAGTCTGGTCGATGTTAACCAACGTTTCAGAGGTCATACTGCCTCCGTCATCAGGGCGATGAGTATGAAGATTTCCGTCTTCTGGGTTGTTGCATGTGTAGTCTGGTCGATGTTAACCAACGTTTCAGAGGTCATACTGCCTCCGTCATCACGGCGATGAGTATGAAGATTTCCGTCTTCTGGGTTGTTGCGCTGTGTAGTCTGGTCGATGTTTACCAACGTTTCAGAGGTCATACTGCCTCCATCATCAGGGCGATGAGTATGAAGATATCCGTCTTCTGGGTTGTTGCGCTGTGTAGTCTGGTCGATGCTTACCAACGTGTCAGAGGTCATACTGCCTCCATCATCAGGGTATGAAGATTCCTGTCTTCTGTGTTGTTGCGCTGTGTAGTCTGGTCGAAGTTAACCAACGTTTCAGAGGTCATACTGCCTCCGTCATCAGGGCGATGAGTATGAAGATTTCTGTCTTCTGGGTTGTTGCGCTGTGTAGTCTGGTCGATGTTTACCAACGTTTCAGAGGTCATACTGCCTCCGTCATCAGGGTATGAAGATTCCTGTCTTCTGTGTTGTTGCGCTGTGTAGTCTGGTCGATGTTAACCAACGTTTCAGAGGTCATACTGCCTCCGTCATCAGGGCAATGAGTATGAAGATTTCCGTCTTCTGGGTTGTTGCGTTGTGTAGTCTGGTCGATGTTAACCAACGTTTCAGAGGTCATACTGCCTCCGTCATCAGGGCGATGAGTATGAAGATTTCCGTCTTCTGGGTTGTTGCGTTGTGTAGTCTGGTCGATGTTAACCAACGTTTCAGAGGTCATACTGCCTCCGTCATCACGGCGATGAGTATGAAGATTTCCGTCTTCTGGGTTGTTGCGCTGTGTAGTCTGGTCGATGTTTACCAACGTTTCAGAGGTCATACTGCCTCCATCATCAGGGCGATGAGTATGAAGATATCCGTCTTCTGGGTTGTTGCGCTGTGTAGTCTGGTCGATGCTTACCAACGTGTCAGAGGTCATACTGCCTCCATCATCAGGGCGATGAGTATGAAGATTTCCGTCTTCTGGGTTGTTGCGCTGTGTAGTCTGGTCGATGCTTACCAACGTTTCAGAGGTCATACTGCCTCCATCATCAGGGCGATGAGTATGAAGATTTCTGTCTTCAGGGTTGTTGCGCTGTGTAGTCTGGTCGATGTTAACCAACGTTTCAGAGGTCATACTGCCTCCATCATCAGGGCGATGAGTATGAAGATTTCTGTCTTCTAGGTTGTTGCGCTGTGTAGTCTGGTCGATGTTAACCAACGTTTCAGAGGTCATACTGCCTCCATCATCAGGGCGATGAGTATGAAGATTTCTGTCTTCTGGGTTGTTGCGCTGTGTAGTCTGGTCGATGTTAACCAACGTTTCAGAGGTCATACTGTCTCTATCATCAGGGCGATGAGTATGAAGATTTCTGTCTTCTGGGTTGTTGCGCTGTGTAGTCTGCTCGATGCTTACCAACGTTTCGGAGGTTATACTGCCTCCGTCATCAGGGCGATGAGTATGAAGATTTCCGTCTTCTGGGTTGTTGCGCTGTGTAGTCTGTTCGATGTTTACCAACGTTTCAGAGGTCATACTGCCTCCATCATCAGGGCGATGAGTATGAAGATTTCCGTCTTCTGGGTTGTTGCGCTGTGTAGTCTGGTCGATGCTTACCAACGTTTCAGAGGTCATACTGCCTCCATCATCAGGGCGATGAGTATGAAGATTTCCGTCTTCTGGGTTGTTGCGCTGTGTAGTCTGGTCGATGATTACCAACGTTTCAGAGGTCATACTGCCTCCATCATCAGGGCGATGAGTATGAAGATTTCTGTCTTCTCGGTTGTTGCGCTGTGTAGTCTGGTCGATGTTAACCAACGTTTCAGAGGTCATACTGCCTCCATCATCAGGGCGATGAGTATGAAGATTTCTGTCTTCTGGGTTGTTGCGCTGTGTAGTCTGGTCGATGTTAACCAACGTTTCAGAGGTCATACTGTCTCTAACATCAGGGCGATGAGTATGAAGATTTCTATCTTCTGGGTTGTTGCGCTGTGTAGTCTGCTCGATGCTTACCAACGTTTCGGAGGTTATACTGCCTCCGTCATCAGGGCGATGAGTATGAAGATTTCCGTCTTCTGGGTTGTTGCGCTGTGTAGTCTGGTCGATGTTTACCAACGTTTCAGAGGTCATACTGCCTCCATCATCAGGGCGATGAGTATGAAGATTTCCGTCTTCTGGGTTGTTGCGCTGTGTAGTCTGGTCGATGCTTACCAACGTTTCAGAGGTCATACTGCCTCCATCATCAGGGCGATGAGTATGAAGATTTCCGTCTTCTGGGTTGTTGCGCTGTGTAGTCTGGTCGATGCTTACCAACGTTTCAGAGGTCATACTGCCTCCATCATCAGGGCGATGAGTATGATGATTTCTGTCTTCTGGGTTGTTGCGCTGTGTAGTCTGGTCGATGTTAACAAACGTTTCAGAGGTCATACTGCCTCTATCATCAGGGCGATGAGTATGAAGATTTCTGTCTTCTGGGTTGCTGCGCTGTGTAGTCTGGTCGATGTTAACCAACGTTTCAGAGCTCATACTGCCTCCGTCATCAGAGTATGAAGATTTCTGTCTTCTGGGTTGTTGCGCTGTGTAGTCTGGTCGATGTTAACCAACGTTTCAGAGGTCATACTGCCTCCGTCATCAGAGTATGAAGATTTCTGTCTTCTGGGTTGTTGCGCTGTGTAGTCTGGTCGATGTTAACCAACGTTTCAGAGGTCATACTGCCTCCGTCATCAGAGTATGAAGATTTCTGTCTTCTGGGTTTTTGTGCTATGTAGTCTGATCGATGTTTACCAACGTTTCAGAGGTCATACTGCCTTTATCATCAGGGCGATGAGTATTTAGATTTCTGTCTTCTGGGTTGTTGCGCTGTGTAGTCTGGTCGATGTTTACCAACGTTTCAGAGGTCATACTGCCTCCATCATCAGGGCGATGAGTATGAAGATTTCCGTCTTCTGGGTTGTTGCGCTGTGTAGTCTGGTCGATGCTTACCAACGTTTCAGAGGTCATACTGCCTCCATCATAAGGGCGATGAGTATGAAGATTTCCGTCTTCTGGGTTGTTGCGCTGTGTAGTCTGGTCGATGTTTACCAACGTTTCAGAGGTCATACTGCCTCCATCATAAGGGCGATGAGTATGAAGATTTCCGTCTTCTGGGTTGTTGCGCTGTGTAGTCTGGTCGATGTTTACCAACGTTTCAGAGGTCATACTGCTTCCATCATCAGGGCGATGAGTATGAAGATTTCCGTCATCTGGGTTGTTGCGCTGTGTAGTCTGGTCGATGTTAACCAACGTTTCAGAGGTCATACTGCCTCCATCATCAGAGTATGAAGATTTCTGTCTTCTGGGTTGTTGCGCCGTGTAGTATGGTATATGTTAACCAACGTTTCAGAGGTCATACTGCCTCCGTCATCAGAGTATGATGATTCCTGTCTTCTTGGTTGTTGGGCCGTGTAGTATGGTAGATGTTAACCAACGTTTCAGAGGTCATACTGCCTCCGTCATCAGAATCGCCCTGATGACGGAGGCAGTATGACCTCTGAAAAGTTGGTTAACATCGACCAAACTACACAGCGCAACAACCCAGAAGACAGAAATCTTCAAGTGGAGCCGAATCGGAGTGTTTCAATCCACCGGGCCCCTATGTTAATTTCCCAAGCAGAGAACATCGTCTAATAATTTGATATGTTACAAGCAAAAAGGAACACATTATTTAGTTTATTGATGATTTACTACGAAGACAATACAGCATTAAACGAAATTCATTTGCAGCTGATAATACTGTGAAATTATTTCTGGCAGGAAATAACCTTGCACTCCAACATGCATTGCACGATGCAGCAATTCGCTTACCATGACCTCCCATTAACTCATTCATATCTGACTCCACTGTGATGTGTGTGTAATTTGGAATGGGCTCCTTTACTGGAAAAGGACTGACCACTGTAACCTGGTGCCCTCGACTGGCTAGCTCGAACATCAGAGCATTTTGGACGATGAGGTGGCTTCTCGATGGTAAGGGATACAAGCCCAAGATCCTAGCGCCATGGCTCTGAGTCACGAGCAGCAGCAGAACCAGCGTCACAAGCCACGGCAGCGACATCCTCAATTCAATCACTTTAATTCAATTTAATTCAATTAATTTAAGGGCTTGACAATAGCCAAATATGGCCAATAATAGCCAAGCACTGACAACAGCACATTACAAATACAAAAACAAACATGCCTAAGTAATATAATAAATAAAATAAAATATTAATACTAAATAAAAGCAGTAAACAATGAAAACGAGAAAAAACTTACAAAATGAAAAACCCAAAATATGGACAAAGGGAAATATTTAAATACAATAATTTCCTCAGTTCAACTGTTAATTACAAGTAAATGGGCTAGATAAAATTAATAATAATTTAGTTGCTTATTATTAGTCTACTGAATCAAAAGTCAGAAGGCCAATTATAAAAGCAGCACAAGAGATGAATGAACACAATATTAAACATAACAAAATAGCAACAAACAGATCATCAATAAATTACATGGCTGTAGAGAAAGTTTATACACAAGGACAAATTTCTGCTGAATATACATTACCACAGTCAGTATAGAATGCGACCAAGTGAAATAATTTTTGTTCCAAATATATCAAAGTCCCTGCAGGGTTCAAATTGAACATAACAAAAGTCTCTGTGACACCGAGTAGGGATATTCGAAGAACAACAGCTTCCAGGTGGGAAGGACAGTATTTCAAGCCACGGTAAACTTGGACGAGAGAAAGTGCTTCATTGCAATACCTCTCCTTGCATAAAGTGTTGGGTTTTAAATTCTCGAGAGCGTTAGAATATTTGTGACAGAATTCCAAATGACATGGCGTATTCAAGATTGGATCTAAGGTTAAATATAACATGTACAGGCAGTCAAAATAACAAAAAGAAAATGATAAAGTGCAAACAAAACTTAATAAATTTAAACACCGTGAAAATATGTAGTCAAAATTACTACTGAATAGACATTAAGAATAAATTAAAATTCCCAATACGTGTTACAGATGACCGGCAAAGTTTACAGTCGCAGATCGACGTAGGCTATTTTTTTTATCCTGAGAAATAAATTACACTGGTTCTGCCAATACTGAGTTTCATGACGTCAGCAGTGGACGAACCTTGTATAGAATCAACGTCAGATTGAAATCGTTTGCAGTCGTTACAAGATTAAATGTCACGTAAGGTTTTGATGTCGTCAGCGAAAAGAAGATGCCTAGAATAATTAAAGTCATTACAGAAGTCATTAATGGATATGTCAGAGAGTAGAAGCCCCAAAACAAATCCCTGCGGAAGGCCAAAATCATGGCAGTAGAAGCTTTATGTTCGACACTTAATATTAAAGCCCCATAGACCTCCCACTCTCACAAACATTTCCGTAGGTGCATCTTCTGTTATCTTTGTATAAATCCAAAGATTAGAAAAATAAAACAACTTTATAAACCGAAGGTTAATACAAGATTTCATAAAAATCCCACACCGAACTGAAACAAGATCCATGTAGTAGGTTTCAATAAGAAACGGACGGACGGACGGACGGATCTCTGGCAACCAGTAATTAGAAGACGTGTGTAAAACGTGATTGCGAAATTCTACGAGTCTTAGACAGACCGTAGACAAGGGCTCGTCCCTGTACAGTTGCGTCATAATAAATCAAGCAAACACTTCCACGAACCAGAAGAGAGTATTTCAACACTTCTGCACACTGGACGAACGTATCGACAAATTCAAATTTGCAGTTTGGATTCCTACTCCGTACGGTAAAAATTCTGGGTTTGATTCTTAGTTCTGAAATCAGGGACCGCTACAAGTTCTGCGTATATTTCCTCAGAATTAAAATCAAATTACGAGATGAAACACTGCCTTAAAAAATTAAGTCTGCATATTTCTTCATGTATTACCTGATCGCTTTTTATATTTATTCCTGTAATTCTACATTAAAGTCTACGATATTGTGGGGGGGGGGGGGGCAAGGCCCATAGGCAACAGATCTTGAGTATGCGTCCTTATCGTAATGTTCTACGTTGCCATCAAACAGTCCATATTGTCTTTGTGTCAATATTACAAGGTGTTGGACATTAAAATTTATCTCGTAATGAGAGAAGCAAACAGATTATTGCCATGATACTTGAGACAGCCAAGTCATTCTACGTCACAGCTTCACCTGGCTTAATAATGACTGGCTAAGTGTGTACCTGGTCACTCCTAACACTTGAGAAATACATTACAACTCAAATTTCTTAACGACGTCGAGCTCGAACGTGTTCCGGCAGTAACTTCGAATATTACTGCGTAAGACGAAGCACTAGGTAACTGACTTATTATATACTGAGGTCTTCGCCACCTTTTCATAGTGACTACTGTCGAAACCACACTCCTACCAACGTTACCGCTAAATAAATTGACTGAAACCATAAAATTCAACCAAACACCGAATGTCGAATTACGAGGCTTGGGTTTTCGCCCCGATTTGACACACCCTACAAACGGCCCTAGTTGAATTTTATGTACTAATACATTAAAACAGCCACACGAAGAGATACCGTGAACCGCATCCGACCCGCGGGCGGCAGGTTGACGACTCGTGGTTTGTTTATTTTCTCCGCATAGCTCATCTGACCTGATTTCATCACCCTCACATGGATCGACGTGATGTACAAATAGTTGCTGAATAGCGCTTTTGCTTAGTGTTCCGATGGTCCACATGATTTACGTGCTTTTTCTAAGTCCCTCGAGTTAAAATCCGAAAAAGTTCCTTACATTTGGTCACGACCAGACCCTACCACATCCTCACCAATCCATTCGGTATAAACTGTCAGCCCCACTAAATACACCAAAACTAAAGACATTTATTTCCCTATTAACATATTGTTAATACTACACATTATTCCATTCCGATGTTCATCTTTAGAGATGCACTGAAATGCGTAGAACGTACTCTATTGACCTTCGCCTTTGTTTAGCAGCTAAACAACTGTCCAGGGGAAGTCGAATGAATGTGCGTGTGTAAGTATATGATAGGTCAATATGTCCATAGCGAAATGAATCTATTGCTTTAAAAATCGTTCAAATTCAAAATCTGCAGCTGACTTTCTACGCTTACTGTTACATAATCACCAGGCAACTTACATCCAAATCTCGTTTCAACGTTACAGCTGAAACACGCACACAAGTCCGGCCTTGAAGTACACCTCTACATTACTGTGATTAGGGCCACTCGTTCTGTACCGCTCTCTGTCGACGGGAGGGAGCGAGCAGTTTCCATTGGCTGTTGGAATCTTTGCACATGAGATCACTGCTCACTTTATGTAACGCATCCTCCAAAAATGTTACTGTTATCAGAGCGGCATGTAGACATGTGTCATGGGACCTCGCCTGGTGGCTTTTCAATGGCGAAGTTAAAATCACAGGACAACGACTGCTGAACACTGCGACCAATGGTTCGAATCTCGTACGGTACAAGGATGTATTCTCTCATTTTGTCGCATTTTCTTGTTAAGTCATAAGTATGGAGCAGTTCCGCAACCTGTGAGGCGCCACAAGATTTCAAGTTTGCCACGGAGTTTCTAAGAAATCGTATATTCATTCACACGTTATAATTAAGAAAAATCAAAAGTTTATCTTTCGTAATTATAATTCGTAACTCACTCTATGGTGCAGGAAATTCTTAGAAAAGTAAATTGTATGCTCGGCTAGTCAAAGAACAGCCCACTTTCTTTATGCATCCCGAAGGTTCATCACCGTGTTCACGATAGGCGGCCCTCGGACTCTATCCTGAGCTAACTGCATCCAGTTCGCTCCACCGATTCGTATCTCCCTAAAGTCCATCTTAACGTTATCCTCTCACCTAAGTCTATGTCTTAACAGTGGCCTCCTTCCTTCAGGCCTCCCAATCGATACCTTGTAAACAGTTTCCCCTCCCCCATGCGTGCCACATGTCCCGCCCACCTCATCATCCTCGATTTAATCACCCAAACAGGTGAGAAGTGTAGGCCGTGGAGCTCATCATTATGCAATTATCTTCATGATACATCTTCCTTCCTTTTAGGTCCAAATATCTACCTCAAAACACTGTTCTCAAAGATCCTCAATCTATGTTCCTCTCTCAAACTGAGACACCAAGTTTCGAACCCATATAGCACAACTGACAAAATTACACTTTTGTATATTTTAATCTTTAGTTTCTTATGAGACAGGAGGACAAAAGATCTTAGACTGAATGAGAGCTAAAATTCCGTGGATTTAATCTGCTCTTAATCTTTTCATAAATGTCATTATGACTTGTCAGTGCATTCCTCAAGTACTTGAATTGTGTCACATTTTCGAACGGTTCATTAGCTGTCCTTACATTCTGTTTCTGTCCTGAATTCTGATGCCGAGACACGATCACGTACCTTGTCTCTCCTGAATTTATTTCTAGACCAACATCCCTACTGGCCCTTAAAGAGTGTTTCTCTGGTCGCTTTTCGCCCAACAGATTAATATCATCGGACTTACCTGATGTCGTATTGTAAGGCGAAACTCAAAAGCAGTGGCAATAAAGCATCTCCCAGTTTCAGGCCATTATGAAAGGGAAATATATCGGATAAATGTTTGCCTACTCGAGGTTTGCTAGAGATTTCACTTAAACACGTTTTAACCAGGCTGAACAGCTTCGTAGGTACACCAAATCCAAGAAAATTATCTTAGAGGAATTGGTACATCATGGATAGTAATAATTAGCATGTATTTTGTTTTCATATGCCTGCTTACTCATAGACCTACATTTTTATATAGGCCACCCGCTTTTCGTGTAGTGAAAGTATGTGGTGTGCCGTCATTTGTCTTTGACAAATTAGGTTGTGCTGCGAGTGAAGAAAATTTGCAGGTTATTGGTCTAAAGGGATCATAAAATCTAAACAGACTTCTCGAATCCTCTGTGGTTACAGAAGATCCACATCTAGAATCTGGTCGTGTTTCAAGATGATCATAAACGTCGGCCAATCCTCTGCCTTCACACCAAATCAAGCGCATTTTTTGAAAACGCGCGCGGAAAAATATTTACGAATGTCCTTGCCTGTCACTCAAAGTCTCGGTGAGTCCCACAGCCGTTCTTACTGAAATACCTAGAGATACTTTCAATATTTAAAATACGGCAATTAGAACCACAGATATTACCTTTAGAGCTTCGCTGGCTCTCTAGTTAATATGACACATTTTTGTTTCCTCTGAATCACGTGAACACAGTATGATGCAACACCAGGCCTGCAAACGTGAACAACACATTAGGACCAGGTTTATTTCGCAACTGTACATCGCTGCAGCGTTCATTTCTTTCAAAAACAGAACAGTGCTCTGTCGGCACAAAATTGCATCGAACTTACTGAAACACTTAGCATAATTTAAGATTGCTGTCTTCTGGGTTGTTGCGCCGTGTAGTCTGGTAGAAGTTTACGGACGTTTCAGAGGTCCTTGCTGCGTCCATCATAAGGGCTCATCACAATGGCAGACATCTTCAGACTCTCCGCCGTGAGAACCTCAAATCCTACTTCGCATTAAAGCCACTTTTTAACTTCAAACTAAAATAACCTGAAATACGTTCTCTAAGTTGTCCGTAGTTATCTCTGGCTTGCAACGTCGTATATGTTTTCGTGATTACCAGCGTTTTGGAAAAATTAATAAGCACCATTTTGAGACTTCAACCCTAAAACGCCTAACCTAACCTACTACAATGCTACACAGCGCTTTACAACTGTACCTCAGAAGGCCACAAACAACATTTTAACAGCCGTGAGATCCTCACGATCTCATCTACTAAGGGTTGTTCTATGTTAGAGACTTTCATTAATTTCAACTAATCTATAAAGTAGTGGCCGCAATAATTTCCACCTTGGAATTTGTATTAGACGGGAATTGATTACTTTCATCAGCACTCCGCCTTCCAGATTTCGAGTCATTACAGTATATATTTTATGTGACAACCTTAAAATCAGAATGCCAATGAACAACAAATCACGGTAAAATAAAATAAATACATGCTCCCCTTGCACGTTTAGTCTCGCAATTGCAGCACAAATAATACAGCGATAATGTCAATAATAATAATAATAATAATAATGACCATTATTTTGTACTCGTTAACAAAAGCTTACTGAACTGTACACGTTTCACAAACCAAAACAACAAGAATTTCATATATTTCTTAAGAATGTACATATTTCGGTATTCATTTTCAATAATCACGCGGTATGAGATGAATATCACGCATGAATACTCATCGCCCTGATGATGGAGGCAGCATGGACCCCTGAGAAGTCGGTAAACTTCTACTAGACTACACGGCGCAACAACCCAGAAGAAGCCAAGTTCAGACTTACCGCCGGGAAATCCTCAAATCCTTTCTAACACTTATTAGAAAACTTACGTAAAACATGTTGAAGAATGCGTCGAACTGATATCTGAACCTTGGGTGATAACAGAATGTCTACAGATTACTATTGGTACTGGCACAGAAAGGTGTTCAGTAAACAAGTTATATAACCAAACTTTATCTCTTAAATTATCACAGACAGCGTAATAGATTGACGCATCTCTCCAAGAACATTTCATCATGCTGAGTATGCAATATTACGAATGAATCTTACGCATTGATGCAACAGAGAACATAAGCTGTTCGCTTTGTGAACTTAAGTACATAGAAAAATCTAATCTTTTTGCCAGTATATCACATCGATAAAATCGACTTTTTCACCAAATCATTAAACATTCGTTTTGCGAACTCTTATACGAAATGTGGTTACATAACTTATAACACTATAGTTCACTAAAAAACAGTATATTTACAATGCCAGGGGACCATTCACGGGATCACAACATATACTGCAAACTTTGTCTGAAGCACAAACTATTCTCACATTTGTCGTACACAATGAACGCCCAGTTTCGTTTAAACAACGATTTATTCAACAAAGTAATTGCATTAAAACATTTGTAAAATAGCCCTAATGTTAAAAACAAAGCATGATAGTCGACAAAGGGCCTTATATACGCATAGAAATTAAATTTCACCAACACTTGGTATATTATTTTTATACACGTATAAATTTTCGTTCTGAGTAACCGAAACACGACCAGCGCCGTCTACTGGATGAGCTGTGCTTGTCGGCGGTTAAATATGTACATAGAAATGATGAAAGTTTAACAGGAACACACGAGAAATGGGCTACAGAGACAGCTTCAAGAGACATTAAGCGACATTTCCCTAAACTTTGTGGATAATGTAAAATACAAAATGCACTGAAACGCCGATGTCAACATAAGTAAATACGTGTTAACAACAAACTTGGTTTGCTGACTGTAAATAACAGATACATTTACAGGACTAACTTTGGATAAGAACGTGACACAAGTGAATAATCGATTAATAAATGTGAATGAATAAATTTCACCAAGTGACAACTGCTCAAGTCGTTCTTCTTATGAGAAAGACTGACATCAAACACTTAAATTAGAAAGTCATCAAGTGCCAATTTTGTACTTGTAACATGATGAGGAAGTTTCCAATGAACTACTTTTAACTCACGTTTCACAAAGCTCCAAATAATTGCGATTGTAGAAACTTAAAACCCACAAAATAAATTCCAGCATAATGCATTAGCCGCAGACTAATAACAGCGTTATGTTTTTTTTTTCAACTCTGCGAAAATTCACTTTCGTAGCAATTCCTAAATTTTCTTTTCACTGTGCAAAAACAGAAAATTAGACAAACATCAAACGGAATTTACTTAGCAACATGTAACTGCTCACTGTCAACATCGTATTTAATTTTTCTGACTTTATGTAATTAGTAACATTCCTTTAACAACTGCAATTTTATATGTGGACAATCAGGACCTGCACACAGAATAATTCACTATTATAATTCGGTTTCATTCATGACGTCATAAATTGCTGAGATTAGTAAACTGGTGCTTTGTAAGAAGCAGTATTTTGCACAAAAATGTATCTAGAGAGCCTGAGGAAAATCAATAAGAATCCATATACGTGGTTGTTAAACTATGATTCTACAGAACAAATGACGATGTGATAAATTAATTATATCGCAATTAATTTAATCAGCATTAGCTTAAATTACATCAGAATATGAGACATCTAGATATCAAAATTATTAATAAATTACGGATTGAGGTAGCAGGATGAATCACGTAAGGTAATACGTAAAAGATTCTGATACCGAGTTCATAAATTAATCCTTTGTGTCTCTATGTGGGCTTGTATTTACATTCACAGCTGACGAAACTTGAAATGATGCCACTCAAAACTGTTTCTACATATCACAGAGCGTCTTTTTATCCCGTAAACGATTAAGAAGAAAGGAAATACGTACTCTTTGGAGTACACTAACACTACAATGGTGTTGCTACGTCACAACAAGGCGATGTCAGCAGACAGGAAAGAGTCGGAAATAACTAAATATTACATAAACCACCACAAATTATACACTGTCAGTAGTAAAACATCAGATCAAAGAGATAACGAGATGTGTCAGTAAAGATGGAGTTGATGATATAAATCATAATTAACTTTAAGAATAAAACTTTCCATAATAAATAACATGAAACGTCATCATGTTCAGGTCGAATGATGTAGCTTAAAATGGGAACACTATTGTACATAATTAGAGGTAGACACATATTACGTAAATCTTCATACGTTGCATTAAAATCAGGCACCACGATCCATAATAATCATAAGATATGCAAGGAGGCACCATACACGATCAGTTAGAATGCCAAATACATATGTGACGACATAACTATGGTAAAAATGTAACCTGCACAATTCATACAATTAAGAGATCGAGTATTTGAATCGCGTACAAATGGTAGGATTGATATTGTAGTGAAGAGACCCAATTAGTTATTTGCGCAGTCTTTGATTTGGCCTCTAGATTTCGAAATGGAAATATGGAAGCTGGTGGTAGAAACAAATATGAGAAAATCTTTCTTGAAATCCCTTGAATGTTATCGAATTTTGCTTATATTATGGAAAGCTTCCATGTAGAAATGAAGAACGGGGGTACGTAATGCTTAACGAGTTTAAGCAACGGTTCGAAACACCAGCTGATCGCTTAATGAATTCATCTCGGACCGCCAGACGTGTCAGGTACTTTAATGGCGTTCAGCATCCTGAGGACTTCGACGAAGACGGTTATCGAAACGTCGGTGTTTTCTTCATCAAGTCGCCTTACACTGGTGGTAGCCCGAGAAGAATTCATTACACTTAGTCCACGTGAAACCTTCAGATCATACATCTGTATGCTACCAGTATTTCGAGAAAAGTTGAAAAAGTAGAGCTCAAAACGATCGGGAGGTTCAGCACACGATATTCACGTAGTGTCTAACGAAAGTTTCTTAATATCGACGTCAAATAAGCAAGCCATTTCCCGACTCTACTCAGCAGCAATGTCCATCACATCACCCAGGTCTCTCGGTAGCCATGACTGAAGAATGCACAAAATCATGCGTGTATTAAAAGTCATTGCTCAGTTGTCTTTTGCCTTTGTTTAGAATAGTTTAACTGGGCATTTTAGCTTATCGTCTATGGACACTTCATAACTCAGCTTAATTATTTGAAATACTTTTGCAAAGATAAAATGTCCACATACGAGCAATAACACGAAAAATGCCAACAGTTTTATCGTTATGTTTTAATACTTGAGATCAACAGAGTCATTTTACAGTCTTAAAAGTTTCTTAAATATTGTGTTTTAGAACAATGACGTCAGTCGGGCTCTGCCAACATCAACTTCGGTGTACAGAAGAGGATTTATAGGAACGTGCGACCAATGAAACCAACAAACTTATCCGACTCACAATAACAATATTGTTTTGTATCCAAGACTACCTGGTACACAAAACGCAGATCGGGACAAACTTACAATACGGTGATGACGTGACCTACGACAATCTCTGTATTGTATGATTATCGCAGTTACCGGACCTAACGTAAATAACACTCATTAGCCTGACGGATTCAACATTCATTCTATTTTTTCAGCCGAAACATAAACAAGTTAACTAACGCAACTGTTAACCAAATTTATATAAACACAACCTAAATATGAAATAAGAACGAATTAATTCAAATTACATAGTTCTCCGAAGTCATGTTTTTAAAATAAGCTACTTTCAAGACGTTAGAATACCAGTTTAAAACCGGTTTCAAATTTATACCTGAGTGTAGCTTGTTTTCTCTGCGAATAAGCAAATTCTTTAACAATTTCTTCTTTATTCTTAATCTATTTGACGTCGTTCTGTCACATGGAGTCAATAAACTATGCAAATATACAAGCCAACAGCGACGTACGAGCTAGATCACGCCATCAAAATACCCCTTCATGCGAACATACTGATGACGCTTGGGAAATAGTGAAAGTCTTCCTTCCGCTAACAATCATAGTTTCACATATATACAAAATCTGGGAAACATCAGATACCTTACGAAAACAGTGATGTGGATTTGATACTCTACGGATGTAATGGAAATTATATTCAGTACTTACCATCATGGCGGCGAGATTGGAACGTTAGAACAAGTCTAGCACAGTCACAGCATCAAGAACCTATCATCACAAGACACAGGTCACAACTGAATTCTCGCACTCAACACGCAATGTCACCGCCCTCTTCACTGAACGTGACCACAGTTCTTCTCCACTGCCTTCTATGACCTTCACCAGCGACAAGGTCAGATAAAATGAGTCTTGCCTTCTGGTCATAATTATCTCCGGGAAACAAAACAGTAAAGACAGTACGATTTGGTGCGTATTTATTATTATAGTATACGTAAGTAATGCTGATTCCTTTTACATTATCCGCATTCAAAATTCCGAATCATAAACATTCCTTACTTATGTTCCACGTTTTATAGCGTATCGTAATAACTGCGTGCCTATTTGATCCAACTGACGAATTTCAATAACCCAGCATAATCTGTTAAAAACTCATTTGCAGTCAAAATAAATAATAATAATAATAATAATAATAATAATAATAATAATGCCTTTTGCCAAAGCGATCAGACTCTTCACTGTTCGAATCCGATACGTCTATCCAACCAAAGTTCTTTTCGTGAAGGACAAATTGTCTCGTGGGGCCATCGCCCCAGTAGTAGCAATACGCTATCAAGGGCTCCAATCAAGACAAAAATCCCTTTAGGGTTAAGCACATCCCCAGTTTGTAAGGTACCGTTTCGTAAGCAGCAATGATTTAATCTACCAACAGACGACGTTTTGCATATGTTCATGAGTCCGCCCTTAGCTTCCAGATGGTGATTGGCTGAACCTTTTAACAGACGACCATTAACATTTCTGGCAGTTCTGAAGTCTGAAACGGACGGGGAATTCGAAAAGAGGCATTCGGACAAAAACTTTAAGAACTCTCATTAGCTGCTTTTTATTTGACCTCCAGCCATATACACTAATGCCATACAGAGGTAAGTTATTAAAACGTCCTCACCAGAGAAATTTCGTGCGCAAAGAAAGATACTGTGTATCATTTGATCTGTGAAACTGCCTATGTAATACGTAGGATCCAACAATAAATACTTGTTACATCACTTCGTTATTCAACAACAACTTAATTGAGAATTGTGGCCTTCGGGGTTATGACGCCGTAATGTCGTCTTGCCCAGTCTTGTTGATACCACGTGTCCTCGTCTCCGTACAGAGACAATGGATTCTTGGAGCATGCTTAGGTACGCAGAAAGGGTCACAGTCCCTTCCAAGAACGGTCTTACAACACCCCAAGATGACACATCAAACCAGACTGAGAGTCTTGGTAAATTTACTGCCTTGTTAACACGCACGTTCAAATTTTTAGAAGACGAGTACTCAATTTTTCAGGTTCACTTAAATGTCGGCTGATGACTCCAGACAAACATGCCCAGGGACTTTGCGTTCTGACCCACCTTCTTCTGAATCCATTCACAAAACTCAAGTCTGCGGTCAGGATCGTCTTCAGTCATTCCATGAAACAACCTTGGCACGTATTAACATTTCCACTTAGCTGTTTTAAGAATCTTGTGTACACTTCGTTTGGAAATTCCGATGTCGTTAGCGAATCGCCTTAAGCATTTCTTCGGTGACTGAGCAAACGACACAGCAGAAGTGTCCTCAGTCCTTCATTTACGCGGTCTACTAGATCGTTGCTTACACATTACGTCTCAAATTGACCTCGAATTCTCGTAATTGTTAGTCGCGTTGGAGGCGTGGTTTCCAAATCACTTTCACTTCAAGCACATTCTCGAATTTCGAGGGCCACTTCAAAATCAATTCGCGTTCCTCGAAACTCAATTTTCCGTATCTGAATCGTGGGAAAGAATACGGCGAAAAGGTAGACCACGTTAGGTTCTCCTCGTAAACAAAACACACGGAAGTCGATAACGAAGTTAATATTTCACACTTCAATGCATGTAAGTCGTTTTGGGACACTCAAACTGAGGAATAGGATTACACGACGATAGAGCTAAATTTACGTAACGTTGTCAGGCGAATTTATGACCTACGGGAATTAGACTAACCGTTCCCACTTTCTCCATCTGTCAAAATATTTCGGGTCATTAACAGTTATAGCTTTTACAATTCTGGACTTAATGCACCCCATGGGCAAGTGAGTGCAGACAGGCACTCAGCATACGGAAAGTACAGTAAGTCTGAAAAGTGTACATAGAAGTACGAATTTATATATGTTAAGTGTTCTGAAGTATGAAGCGGAATCACTTAAAAGTAATGAAGAGCTTATGTTCAAATTCTTACAGGACTAAAATTATCAAATATAATTGCACAATTACCGTGACAATTTTATTCATTGCTGAAGAGAAATTGAAGCAAAATCCTTAAAAGGAGTGTCAGCAAATGGAGAATGCATACAGGCATACAGGATCTAAGGTTAAATTTAACTCCTTTTCTTCTGTCTTAACAAGTCATCCGTGTCCTGGCGCCTACCACTACAAATCTTTCTCACGATTGACCTCAGAATCAGGAACACTCCAATTACAGATGATACTGCAGCCAATGTTAAAACAGCGATGACATCTAGCAGGAAGTACTGGTACCAGGTGAGGTCGAGTGAAGCTGAACGCATGTGAGGCGCTCCCTTGTGCCTGATCACGTACTCCGTCCAGAACACGGCCTGATCCAGTGGAGTGAGTGGCTGGTCCCGGTAGATTCTGGACAGACGCTGGGCGTTTTCACGGTACCTGTGATGGTTTAAAAATTAAATAATGAAAGTAGGACGCTCTGTGCTTGAAAACATACATAATAGTTAAAACTGTATTACTTCTTGTATTTTAAAATGGATGGCTGAATTTTTCATATTACCCAAAGTTTGGAAATTCGCGTTAAGAACACACCTTGAAATTGAATATAAATGGCAGGCCGGCCAAAGTGCCCAAACAGAAATATTTAAATGTTTAACAAAGAATAAAGCGTAGACGATCCGCTTACTTTGTGCTACAGACACCTAGCTGAAGTGTGAAACATTTTATATGTGCACGTCTCATAAAATGAATCACACATTGCTTCAGCGCCTTGTTGTTTCTTAAGTCTTGTTTGTTTATGAATCTCCGACCAACTTAACATGTTTTCCTTGCATTTATGGAACGTTTCTCATAACAAAAATAATGTAAATACTTCCTTAAGCACTGATGTTGAAGGCAGTATGACCTCTGAAAAGCCGGTAAACGTCTATCAGACTACACGGCGCAACAACCCAGAAGACAGAAATCATCGACTTCAATCTTGTTAAAGTGAAAGAAGACTAATAACAAACATAACAGCTGAGAACGTGAGTGCATGGACAACCTCCAAGTAGCTTAGACAAGAACCAGGTGAATAAGGAAGTCCTACCTATGGATTAAGTCTGGAGGTATTAAAAAAGAAACAATGTAAAATAAATGTTTCCGATATGAAGAAACTATTCACCACTTTGTGTCAGGATGCAAATTCTGGCAAAGATATTAAGATACGAAGAAATCCGTAAAAATCTGCATTACTCAGTATTCAAGAAATTTGGACTGAAACAAGAGACATACTTAAGCGAGTTTGTAAACAGGAAGTTATAAAAGTAATGTGGAATATAGAAGTACAAGCAAACGGAGAAATTCTGGTACACAGGAAAGACACAAGATAATACAAAGAAAGATGATATCTGCTTCACTACGGATGTAACAGTACAATCGGGTAGGAATTTAATATAGAAAAAGACCGAAAATAAATTAAAATACCAAAATGCAAGTAGAGAAATTCTGCGAAAGTGGAACATCCAGTGCTTTATGAGGCCAAGAAAAATGAAAGTAAAGAATTCCAGAAACACCTGAAAAGATTATCAGGAATGCATTCAATAGATCTCAGAAAAATGCTGACGTGCTAGAATCGTCGAACAATCGCACACAAGGAAATTGATACAGTCAGAAATTTTCAGCTATAGTCGCTGGGTTCACCACTAGTAAGGGAGAAGAAGAAGGAGACGAAGGAGAAGAAGAAGAAGGAGAAGAAGGAGAAGAAGAAGAAGGAGAAGAAGGAGAAGAAGAAGAAGAAGAAGAAGGAGAAGAAGAAGAAGAAGAAGAAAATAAAGTAATAAGGGAAGAAACGTCAGAACGTACGTTGGAGTTTCGATGATTTCTCTGATAGCCCACGTCAAGGACTCTGTAGTGACGTTTACGAAGTCAATCTTGAGCCCGTATCCTGCTGAAACGGCCCTGCCCATATTCAGACCCTGATCGCCGAATATGGGAATCCCAAGCAGAGGAACTCCCCTGTAGATGGCTTCCTGCATGCTCAGCAGTCCGCCATGAGTGATGAAGAGTCGGACGTTGGGATGAGCTGCATTAAACACACGCTCCTATCAATTCCAACGGGAATTTGCATACTCTGATTCTACCGTGTCTACCTGAGCATATGAGTATTGTCTATCTGGTTATAATACTGCACACAAATTGCATGCAACTCTTTCTTCTCCAGAAGACTGGCTATCCAAACAGCATATTTGGGTCCATCGCTTATTACCAAACAATTATGTTAGTTTCTTTGACGTAAACAGACCATATCCTGAAGTGGTATTTTGCGTTAATAACAAGAAAACTTTTATACTACAATAAAGTAAATAATCGTCAAAGGTACTTATATCATAATGGAATCAGAAGTTACTTAATCACATCTGATGGAATTTACATTATCTTCACAAATTTGCTTAACTACGTACAGAGTAGGAGCTATACCTCCACTCCCCCAATGCGCCTACATGGCGTTAGTGGGACAATTTACTTTTTTTACGTACAGAATTTGCCGATATACGAGCGCTCACCAAGAATGTCGGATTGAGGCAGCCATTTCCCGAGCCTTACGTTTTTTGGTTGCCCTGGCAACGTGTCCGTCTCCCATTTCCATAACACCCGTTGTTTAAACTTGGAGAACGCTTCAAGGATAGCTTTTCTTATTGATTCAGGCAGTTCCGAGCTTTGCAGGGTTGAGCCCATGCTGAAGTAGATCACTCCATGTGGAGCTTCGTCAAGATATTTCTGCAATTCCTGGCATAAAAGAAATTCACTAGTTTGAGAATGTCTATGATCTTTATTTAATTTGAAAATCATATGACCAATTACATATAATTCTTGCATGTTTTTGATCGTCACACAATTTCCTCGCACATATTAACACTGAAATTTGTCCCATACGTTTTAACGGTACCAAAATGTAACTTATACCACGAATCAGTTAGAACAATAACATCAAAATAATTTGTCTTAATATGGGCCCAAATGCCATCTTAATTTTCGTTAAGTGACATCAGTAGCCTCTAATTTATAGATAGCCGAAATTCTTGGTTGATTGCTTAGCAAATTATCATTCTTGCTACGTAATCGAAGAGGTCGTGACCCCGGCAACACAGGCCAGATGCAATGACTCTGGCTTCCCTAAGTCGGGGCTGTACCATCAAAGAATCCGTGGTCGTTTTCTTCGGTGATCTTTCGATGAATCATTCTCCTAAAATGTTAGCATTTTGCGGTACACGAAATAACGAACTGAAAAAGGACCATCATATTTTGATTTAACTGAAAACAAGAATTACTGGTTTCACGTTTCTCACCTGTGGAAGCTTCTTCGGAGGTTTCACGTGCATTCCGCCAACCTGCACGTAGTTTGGAGAGAGAGGCTTCGGGTAGCTGAGACTGAAGTGTGAGTTGAGAAGGACCAAGGACGTTCTGTATTCCAGCTCCCACACGGGTGGAAATTTGTCTGTATAGTTGAAATATTTCTGCATCACGGCATTTTGTTTCGGCACGTGGATCAGGTGCCTTCCGACGTGTCTCAGTGTACCAACGAGTGTATTGTGCATTCTTTCCCAGAAATTCATCTTATCTTCGTAAGGAAGGAACTCATCGGGAACGTAAGAGTAAGGATTAGGACTTCCGACCCAGTCAGCCATGAAATTTCCTCCTCCGTATGTGCAGACTTGTATAATGGGAGCGTTAAATTTATGAGCGAATCCTAAGACGCATTCGTTAATAAAGACTTCAACGATCACAAGATCGAAATGAAGATCTTTAGAATGGATCAGTTTCTGGATGTTGTCATTTTGCAGTACGTGGTCGCACAACGCTTCACCCATTAACCACATAAAGAATGTCATTTTCAAGGGCCCAATTGACTGCATGTCGAATACATTTACTGGAGCTGCAAAGAATGCAATTTTAATTAGTGGATATTATTTACAAATACAATTCCGATTGTTGAAGGTTGAATCCTGTAGCTCAATCTGCGTAGCTTTCATCCCCCAAGCTCCTTCTAAGGAGCAAAATTTAACCCGTGCCCACGTGGACATAAACCTAGGGATAGCTGACTTCAGGCTGTCAGAATTTCTTTCTAAAATTCAAGTAAATATATACTTAAACAACTTATTAAAAATCAGAAAAATTCGACGTCAAAAACATGATCCTGCTGTGCGTAAATTGTCTTCGTTAATTTAAACCCCAAGAATTTTGAATTTTTTTTACAAGAAATTATCTAAGACTTTATTATAATTGTTATTTTCATGCTGTAAGGTAAAGAAACATTTATTGATATAATTTAGTAAGTATAGTTAATTTAAGCCTACACAGTCATTATCGTAATTATAAAATAGAATGTTTGCTATATTTAATCAGTGAAAACCATCAGTACACTAAGATATGTTGTTTACCTCAAGAATTTTGGATGGAAAACATTATGGAAATGACGGTAGTCGTCATAATAATTTAGGCCTACTGGAAGCGTCTGTTTTGATTCACACAATTCAACAGATTCAACTGTTTCTTCAAATGCAATTACTGCTAATATATTTTGTCACGGGTCTCCCTCTGATTTTGTGTTTCTTCTGTAAATCTGTGGCCCATCCTGCAAATATTTCGAATTTTAACTGTTCATTTTCAGCCTTTATTTTGAGAAAACAACTTCATTCTTAATTTCAATTTTTTCGACTTTTTAATCGTCATTATTCTCCCTCAAAAAGATGGCTCCTCCCCCGTTTTCAGGTGAAATTGAAGAATCTGTCCCGTTAGAAGCTAATCTCGATCTCGACTGAAAGAGACAAAATCATTGAAATTAGTACTTCAACACTATCGTAAATAACATTTGGAGTTGAATTAAACTACATTCTCCTCGTTCTCGGATGTGAATAAAGGAAGAAAAGACAGTAAAAAAATGTTTAGTTGAAAAATAAATCAAAGTTTACGGCCTCCAAAACAATTATAAACATGGTAATGACGGGCACTACTTAACGCGAATCTAAACCTGGCAGCCGGCGTCATAGGCAAACACGCTACAAAACTGAACCATTGCGGGAAACGTGTAATCCTCGTACAAGCCTCACGGTGTAACAGTGAATTAAGTGCAAAATAAAATCGTGAATTACAAAGAAACAGTTAAGAGTCGACATCTAATATTTAGCCATGAAGTCGGAGGAGGTCCACTAGCATGATGAAGAACTAGGGCCGATGTATGATTTGAGGTTTTCACAGCGGTGAGTGTGAAGATTTCTGTCTTCTGGGTTGTTGCGCTGTGTAGTCTGGTCGATGTTAACCAACGTTTCAGAGGTCATACTGCCTCCGTCATCAGAGTATGAAGATTTCTGTCTTCTGGGTTGTTGCGCTGTGTAGTCAGGTGGATGTTTACCAGAGTTTCAGAGGTCATACTGCCTCCATCATCAGAGTATGAAGATTTCTGTCTTCTGGGTTGTTGCGCCGTGTAGTATGGTAGATGTTAACCAACGTTTCGGAGGTCATACTGCCTCCGTCATCAGAGTATGAAGATTCCAGTCTTCTGGGTTGTTGCGCTGTGTAGTCTGGTCGATGTTAACCAACGTTTCAGAGGTCATACTGCCTCCGTTATCAGAGTATGAAGATTTCTGTCTTCTGGGTTGTTGCGCTGTGTAGTATGGTCGATGTTAACCAACGTTTCGGAGGTCATACTGCCTCCGTCATCAGAGTATGAAGATTCCTGTCTTCTGGGTTGTTGCGCTGTGTAGTCTGGTCGATGTTAACCAACGTTTCAGAGGTCATACTGCCTCCGTCTTCAGGGCGATTCTGATGACGGAGGCAGTATGACGTCTGAAACGTTGGTTAACATCGACCAGACTACACAGCGCAACAAGCCAGAAGACAGAAAGCTTCAAGTGGAGCCGAATCGGAGTGTTTCAATCCACCGGGCCCCTATGTTAACTTCCCAAGTAGAAAACATCGTCTAATAATTTGATATGTTACAAGCAAAAAGGAACACATTATTTAGTTTGTTGATGATTTACTATGAAGACATTACATCATTAAACGAAATCCATTTGCAGCTGATAATACTGTGAAATTATTTCTGGTAGGAAATAACCTTGCACTACAACATGTATTGCACGATGCAGCAATTCGCTTACCATGACCTCCCATTAACGCATTCACATCTGACTCCACTGTGATGTGTGTGTAATTTGGAATGGGCTCCTTTACGGGAAAAGGACTGACCACTGTAACCTGGTGCCCTCGACTGGCTAGCTCGAAAATCAGAGCATTTTGGACGATGAGGTGGCTTCTCGATGGGAAGGGATACAAGCCCAAGATCCTAGCGCCATGGCTCTGATTCACGAACAGCAGCAGAACCAGCGTCACAAGCCACGGCAGCGACATCCTCAATTCAATCACTTTAATTCAATTCAATTCAATTAATTTAAGGGCTTGACAACAGCCAAATATGGCCAATAACAGCCAAGCACTGACAACAGCACATTACAAATACAAAAACAAACATGCCTAAGTAATATAATAAATAAAATAAAATATTAATACTAAATAAAAACAGTAAACAATAAAAATGAGAAAAAACTTACAAAATGAAAAACCCAAAATATGAACAAAGGGAAATATTTAAATACAATAATTTCCTGAGTTCAACTGTTAATTACAAGTAAATGGGCTAGATAAAATTAATAATAATTCAGTTGTTTATTATTAGTCTACTGAATCAAAAGTCAGAAGGCCAATTATAAAAACAGCACAAGAGATGAATGAACTCAATATTAAACATAACAAAATAGCAACAAACAGATCATCAATAAATTACCCGGCTGTAGAGAAAGTTAATACACAAGGGCAAATTTCTGCTGAATATACATTACCACAGTCAGTATAGAATGCGACCAAGTGAAATAATTTTTGTTCCAAATATATCAGTCCCTGCAGGGCTCAAATTGAACATAACAAAAGTCTCTGTGACACCGAGTAGGGATATTCGAAGAACAACAGCTTCCAGGTGGGAAGGACAGTATTTCAAGTCACGGTAAACTTGGACGAGAGAAAGTGCTTCATTGCAATACATCTCCTTGCAGAAAGTGTTGGGTTTTAAATTCTCGAGAGCGTTAGAATATTTGTGACAGAATTCCAAATGACATGGCGTATTCAAGATTGGATCTAAGGTTAAATATAAGATGTACAGGCATTCAAAAGAACAAAAAGAAAATTATAAAGTGCGAACAAAACCCAATAACTTTAAACACCGTGAAAATATGAGTCAAAATTAAGAATAAATTAAAATTCCCAATTCCTTAAGAGTCAATACGTGTTACAGATGACCGGCAAAGTTTACAGTCGCAGATCAACGTAGGCTATTGGTTTTATCCTGAGAAATAAATTACATTGGTTCTGCCAATACTGAGTTTCATGACATCAGCAGTGGACGAACCTTGTATAGAATCAACGTCAGATTGAAATCGTTTGCAGTCGTTACAAGATTAAATGTCACGTAAGGTTTTGATGTCGTCAGCGAAAAGAAGATGCCTAGAATAATTAAATTCATTACAGAAGTCATTAATGGATATGTCAGAGAGTAGAAGCCCCAAAACAAATCCTTGCGGAAGACCAAAATCATGGCAGTAGAAGCTTTATGTTCGACACTTAATATTAAAGCCCCATAGACCTCCCACTCTCACAAACATTTCCGCAGGTGCATCTTCTGTTATCTTTGTACAAATCCAAAGATTAGAAAAATAAAACAACTTTATAAACCGAAGGTTAATACAAGATTTCATAAAAATCCCACACCGAACTGAAACAAGATCCATGTAGTAGGTTCCAATAAGAAACGGACGGACGGACGGACCACTGGCAACCAGCAATTAGAAGACGTGTGTAAAACCTGATTGCGAAATTCTACGAGTCTCACACAGACCGTAGACAAGGGCTCGTCCCTGTACAGTTGCGTCATAATAAATCAAGCAAGCACTTCCACGAACCAGAAGAGAGTATTTCAACACTTCTGCACACTGGACGAACTTACGTATCGAAAAATGCAAATTTGCAGTTTAGATTCCTACTCCGTACGTTAAAAATTCTGGGTTTCATTCTTAGTTTTGAAATCAGCGACCCCTACAAGTTCTGCGTATATTTCCTCAGAATTAAAATCAAATTACGAGATGAAACACTAACTAACTAACTAGATGGCTTACCGAACCCGAAGGTTCATCACCGAATTAATCAAAGCCCTCCACCGGACCCTGTCATGAGCCAACAAAATCCAGTCTCCTTCAACTCCTATCTCCCATAGATCCACCTTAAAAAAATAAATCTGCATTTTTCTTCATGTATTACCTGATCGCTTTTTATATTTATTCCTGTAATTCTACATTAAAGTCTACGATATTGGCGGGGGGGGGGGGGGGGAAAGGCCCGTAGGCAACAGATCTTGAGTATGCGTCCTTATCGTAATGTTCGACGTTGTCATCAAACAGTCCATATTGTCTTTGTGTCAATATTACAAGGTCTTGGACATTAACATTTATCTCGTAATGAGAGAAGCAAACAGTTTACTTCCATGATACTTGAGACAGCCAAGTCATTCTACGTCACAGCTTCACCTGGCTTAATAATGACTGGCTAAGTGTGTACCTGGTCACTCCTAACACTTGAGAAATACATTACAACTCAAATTTCGTAACGACGTCGAGCTCGAACGTGTTCCGGCAGTAACTTCGAATATTACTGCCTAAGCCGAATCACTAGGTAACTGACTTATTATATACTGAGGTCTTCGCCACCTTTTCAGAGTGACTACTGTCGAAACCATAAAATTAACCAAACACCGAGATGTCGAATTTCGAGGCTTGGGTTTTCGCCCCGATTTGACACACCCTACAAACGGTCCTAGTTGAATTTTATGTACTAATATATTAAAACAGCCACACGAAGAGATACCGTGAACCGCATCCGACCCGCGGGCGGCAGGTTGACGACTCGTGGCTTGTTTATTTTCTCCACATAGCTCCTCTGACCTGATTTCATCACCCTCACATGGATCTACGCGATGTACAAATAGTTGCTGATTAGCACTTTTGTTTCGTGTTCCGCTGGTCCACATGATTTACGTGCTTTTTCTCAGTCCCTCGAGTTAAAATCCGAAAAAGTTCCTTACATTTGGTCACGACCAGACCCTACCACATCCTCACCAATCCATTCTCCGCATCCTTCGACGGTAAATACTGTCAGCCTCACTAAATACACCACAACTAAAGACATTTATTTCCCTATTAACATGTTGTTAATACTACATATTATTCCATTCCGATGTCCATCTTTAGAGATGCACTGAAATGCGTAGAACGTACTCTATTGACCTTCGCCTTTGTTTAGCAGCTAAACAACTGTCCAGGGGAAGTCGAATGAATGTGCGTGTGTAAGTATATGATAGGTCAAATGAAGACGGTCAATATGTCCATAGCGAAATGAATGTAATGCTTTAAAAATCGTTCAAATTCAAAACCTGCAGCTGAGTTTCTACACTTACTGTTACATAATCACCAGGCAACTTACATCCAAATCTCGTTTCAACGTTACAGCTGACACACGCACACAAGTCCGGCCTTGAAGAACACCTCTACATTACTGTGATTAGGGCCACTCGTTCTGTACCGCTCTCTGTCGACGGGAGGGAGCGAGCAGTTTCCATTGGCTGTTGGAATCTTTGCACATGAGATCACTGCTCACTTTATGTAACGCATCCTCCAAAAATGTTACTGTTATCAGAGCGGCATGTAGACATGTGTCATGGGACCTCGCCTGGTGGCTTTTCAATGGCGAAGTTAAATTCACAGGCATATATCTCGCGATCTGTAGCAATCTGAGAGAAACAACTTATGTCACTTTGAGGTAACGTATATGTCATCGTCATGTCAGAGTCACGTCAATGTAAGTCCAAGGGTTTAGAGAATAGAGACATTTTAATTTTTCAGAGGTATTCGGAACTCAATTTTTCAAAGGCATATATCTCGCGATCTGCAGGAATCTGAGAGACAAAACTCATGTCAGTATGAGGTCACGTATATGTCAACTTCTTGTCTGAGTCACGTCCATGTATGTCCAAGGGTGTGCAGGATAGAGACATTTTTACTTTTTCAAGGTTATTCGAAACTCAATTTTTCAAAGGCATATATCTCGCGATCTGTAGCAATCTGAGAGAAAAAACTTATGTCACTTTGAGGTAACGTATATGTCATCGTCGTGTCAGAGTCACGTCAATGTAAGTCCAAGGGTTTGGAGGATAGAGACATTTTAATTTTTCAGGGTTATTCGACACTCAATTTTTCAAAGGCATATATCTCGCGATCTGTAGGAATCTGAGAGACAAAACTCATGTCAGTATGAGGTCACGTATATGTCATTGTCATGTCAGAGTCACGTCAATGTATGTCCAAGGGTTTTGGAGGATAGAGACATTTAAATTTTTCAGGGGTATTCGAAACTCAAGTTTAAAGGCATACATCTCGCGATCTGTGGGAACCTGAGAGACAAACCTTATGTCACATTGAGGTACCGTATATGTCATCGTCATGTCAGAATCACGTCAATGTAAGTCCAAGGGTTTGGAGGATAGAGACATTTTATTTTTTCTTCTTAGCGCATGGAGACCGCACGCATAAGAACAAAGACTGCAGACCAACCAAGTCCTCACAATAGCAAATTATGAACGACACACGCAAAACAGTCAAACTGGGCACCAGAACAGCATTCAGCACAAGGCATACGTAAGAAACAGATGAGTCTTCACAGCCAATATGTCTTTTTAATTTGTGGCAATGACATTAAAGAATCTATACACATCGCAGTATTGATCCCGAAGATTATAAATGTTACGAATAAAATCACAGATAATATCCAACTGACAACGAAACGACATAAATAATATTAATTTAAATTAAAGAACATTAAAACTGTTGTCGAAGGAATTGTGAATAACTCTGAGAAGTTTATTTGGCCATGTGTCGGACAGTGTCGATTGCAGTGGTCAAATTAACATTAGTTCTGTCGTAACAGACCCTTTTATACATATCTGAAACTAAAGAAATTTTGTGATCTTGTTTCAGTTCAAAAGTTCCCTAACCAAACTCATGATTTAAATTTGGTTTTAATGCACGTTTACAATGAACCACAGTTAGCCCGTGTTACATTTTGTGGCGACTTCAGTGGATACAAAACCAGTTACTTGTATCAACTAAACTGACAACAGTCTATTATTCTTAACAAATTGCTTTAATGTAGTAATAACCTTGATGTTTTCATTGAAAATAAGGACATAACGTGTTAAAACCTTTCATCTTGCGTATCATGTCATTAAATATGATTTATAATTAGGACCACACCGCAAATTAAATATTCAAAGTAAAATGTTCCGTAAACCAACTTCACAACTCTTCTTTAATGTTGACAATGGACCCGCGAAAATCTCTCACTGCTTACGGAAGTCACAATCACACGCCACATGTCAACTCCTGAGCCCCTATCGTCAACGCCAATAACGGCGAACCAGCAGGCTTACATCCTACGGCCACAACCTGCGACAAGCGACTGTGACACTGCGCAGAACCAGCGAGCAACTGAGGGGAACGCGCAAAGTAAACAGAGACACCGCTAACAGTTACGGGAATGGTCTGAAGATGAATAGGTCTCCGATTTAAGAAGTTTTAAAACGTCGCCGTGTAGAAAGAATATCACACCTGAAGATTTCTGTCTTCTGGGTTGTTGCGCTGTGTAGTCTGGTAGATGTTAACCAACGTTTCAGAGGTCATACTGCCTCCGTCATCAGGGCGCTGATTCGTTGGTAAAGATCTACCATACTACACGGCGAAACAACCCAGAAGACAGAAATCTTCATACTCATCGCTCTGATGATGGAGGCAGTATGACCTCTGAATAGTTGGTAAACATCGACCAGACTACGCAGCGCAACAACCCAGAAGACAGAAATCTTCATACTCACCGCTGTGAAAAGCTCAAATCTTACAATATCACACCTGTCTTTAGGGCATTTATCCGATCGAGATACGCTTTTCATTTCATCATAACACATTTTAATTTCATCCATCCCTCATTCTACCGATGTTCACTATTTCGCTAATCTTTTACGTGTATATGACGCACTAACTTATTTTAATCAATCTTGTTTGAGAATGGTCCCCACCACAGTTACATGATCCTACTCCACTTTCTTTACAGAGTGTTAAAAAAATGGTATTTAGAACACACGACTGGCTCATTAAATCGACGAATGAATAACGATTCCAAGGTCTGAAACTGGAGCTACAGAGTTTTAAAAGCCAATAACAAAGTACTTAAAGACAAGGCAATCCAACGTAAGGGACAAGTTGTAACCTAAAACTTCACAGGCCTTTATGCGTGCGTGCGTGTGAAAATACGGTTAATGCAATTATTTACGCAGCTTCTTAGAAAGGGCCCAGCATGTTTCGATCCTAGTCGGTCTCCTTCAGTGACATTTACTGATTATAAGAACGTGAACAGGAAGCTCTTCAATACCTTCATTTGTGCGACTTCCTTCGTGCCACATTTTTTTAGTGTTCTGTCTGACGACAGGTCCATACGAACAGGATCCTTCCATATTTTTCTCGGACTGGGACCTGTTCATATACGTTCTTGGCAGATGATCCAGAAGTGGTTTGCCATTGCCTTCTTCTGTGTGTGAATGGAGCAATTGTTGGGACGCCGCGGAGAAATCGGGGAACCCCCCGGAGGAAACCTCCGTGTTGCCTACACCACGGCCTTGCCCAACACAAGTTATAAATTCGGGCACCGATGGAATCGAAACCTAGACCCCAGGATTACAAAGCCAGCGTTCTAACCGCTAGACCATCGTGCGACATACTAAAATAAAATTTCCAAAACTTCACATCAGTAAAGTCGTCATTCGCAGATGGCTGTCTTCTGGGTTGTTGCGCTTTGTAGTCTGGTAGAAGTTAAACGACGTTTCAGAGGTCCTTGCTGCCTCCATCATCACCATCATTATTTATAAGAAGCACTATCCAGAAACAGAAGCACAGTTTGCATTTTCATAAGCCCGTGGTACGTTGTCAAAGCTTGCGTCTCTTTTGATTACCGACATCCCAGTCTGGCGCGTGCGGTCAGAAGAGCACTGAACACAAGTATCCAGCCCTCGCATGGTACGCATACGAAATATCGCTTGCTGCATCTCTTTTACGGCCATATGTATGCATGAATGTGGGATGTGTTCGTATAACACATTCTCTATCCCCCAGCTGTCCAGATGAATACTGAAGCTGTATAACTTTCGATTGAAACAACACATTTCTAGGCTCGTTCAGAATGAAAAGTTTCAAAAATGCTCCTGATGGCTTCTCCGTGTTTCCCTGTCTCTTTGTCCACAAATCGAGAATAGCAATATGTATTTTAATTACACTGATATTGGCAAATTAGAGACATTCCAGTCTTAGCTAATGCGAAGGTTTCGATAGCAAGTGGACAGATATGAGACTTGTGTCCCAACACACTATTTATGTTTTGTATTATTGTTTTCCTGCGTCTCTCAGCTCGAGAAACATTAAAATGACTTCGGTAATACATAGAAACCTGTAACTATCGTTCCCCGAACTATCGTTTTCCCGCATGGATCGTCCGTTTTGTTCGATCCCGGATACATCTCATATAGAAAAATGTTAAATTTTCCCGCTTCTATCGTTCCTCAACTATCATGTGTTTCCTATGGTGACAGCCAAATAAATTTCAGATGTACTTAATTCATAGAGGTTGGAGCCGTCTAAATGTGACGTTAGTGTGGATATGTATATCTCGATACATTTCAAAATAAAATGTTCAAATCTGTAATCTATTATGTCTAAACGCTTTATATAAATACCCAATAATCCATCAAGACGTGAGGTGGAGGATGCGCAACATCGGAAACGACCACTTACCAACAACGATATTACGAGCTTAAGCAGTTCCAATATAACACAAATAGTGTTTATATGAATGTAATACATAATAATACGTCTGAAGTTACATAATGTTTCCACAAGAATTATTTCTTGCAAAATGTATGCAGTGAAGATGGTGACACAAATACAATTACAATTAAACATAACGAGCTCAAGGTGCCCTCACATGCGCACGTCATACGACTGCACTGCGAAACAACGTCTGCGCAGGTGCCCCAGTAACCTAACCTAACCTAACCTAACCTAACATAACCCAAACCAACCAAGACGGGGTAATCTGGATCAGTGCTAATTGGTTTCCTGCGCACGAATTTTGGAAAATGCAAATGGATGCTCAGAAATTATTGAAATTTTGTATGGAAGTCATGCCACAGTTAAGTTAATGATATTCATACTCTATTATGTCTTATCGCTTTTTAGAAATTCGCACGAAGGCATCAAAGTCGTTAGGTGGAGGATGCGCAAAGTCGGCCACGACCACTTATCAATAACGATATTACGCGCTCACACAATCCCCTTATAACACAAATAGTGCTTATATGCGTGTAATACATCATAACACGTCTAAAATTACATAATGTTTACACAAGAATTATTTCTTGCAAAATTTATGCAGTGTAGATGTTGACACAAATACGTAGCAGATCCATGCTTAACGATGACCCAATCTAACTCACTATATATAAGTATCATGTAACGAAAGAATCGGAATAAACATACGTGAATGATAGTACGTCATTTATTAATATAAATCGACTCACAAAAAAACTGAAAATAAATCTCTGGTACATTATTTTGCAATGCTTGGTGGGCGCGGAATTCGTGGCGCACGTCAAACTTTTGGTAACATATTGGTGTCGTATGTCAAATGTCAACAAAAAAAAATAGTGAAAATATTGCCTCACATTTACTCGAGTACACGACGTACTATCACAAAGACACAGCCTGTCGGAAAAAGAAGGAACCAAAAATAAGACGTGCCATCTGTGATGACCTCAATGGAAAGAAATCAATACTTTCGAATGGCATATAGGACCAATCAGAAGTCAGTCAGTACTGATTCTGTCTTGGAAGTGTCGGCTAGTCCCATTTGAATAGTCGCCATTAAACTAATGTTGGAATTATGTCATTTCGGTCGGTCATTATCAACGTAAATTTGTGCTCTAGAAATAGTGTTCTTCGGGACCATTAACAAGATTAATTACCACCGCTAAATCACGTATCAACGGGTGCTACCTACAGTGAATCTCAGTGTAAGGATGTCTTCTCGGTGACGTGTGAGAATAGAAACAAGTGAAACACCAATTCAACATAACATGCAAGAATATGTGCCGTTCGCCACATTGAGACATACGACTTTGGTGAAAGGACATTTGCATGCCATGTGT
The DNA here is from genome assembly GCF_977971745.1 of Zootermopsis nevadensis. NCBI lineage: Eukaryota > Metazoa > Arthropoda > Insecta > Blattodea > Termopsidae > Zootermopsis > Zootermopsis nevadensis. Next base: position 3,246,840 of record NW_028259145.1, read on the forward strand.
GCACAGTAAAGACGTTTGTACGAGTTAGTAACACGTAAATCATATACAGATGTCGCGTATCTGCAGAAGCCGGACCTATGTAATTTGAGAACATTTATTCTTTATAACGATGATTGGGGTCACTTAAGTTATTACATGTAGTGTAATGTAAAATTAAATAAATATTTTAATAAATTCTTCTTCGTGTGACAACATTTATATTTCCACAATGAAATATACAATAACTTCATATTTAAGTGATAGGTGATTGGTGTACTTGCAATTACTAAAAATATGTGTCCAATAAAATATCCTTGTAAAAAAATTAAATTGGGTATGAAAGTGAAGCCCAGAATATAATATACTATTTAAATTGACGGAATCGAATTTTTGAGTGTTTAATAATTTACAATTAAACATAACGAGCTCAAGGTGCCCTCACATGCTAACGTCATACGACTGCACTGCGCAACAACGTCTGCGCAGGTGCCCCACAACCTAACCTAACCTAACCTAACCTAACCTAACCTAACCTAACCCAAACCAACCAAGACGGGGTAATCTGGATAAGTGCAAATTGGTTTCCTGCGCACGAATTTTGGAAAATGCAAATGGATGCTCAGAAATTATTGAAATTTTGTATGGACGTCATGCCACAGGTAAGTTATTGATATTCATACTCTATTATGTCTTATCGCTTTTTAGAAATTCGCACGAAGGCATCAAATTCGTGAGGTGCAGGATGCGCAAAGTCGGCCACGACCACTTATCAATAACGATATTACGCGCTCACACAATCCCCTTAAAACACAAATAGTGCTTATATGCGTGTAATACATCATAACACGTCTAAAATTACATAATGTTTCCACAAGAATTATTTCTTGCGAAATGTATGCAGTGTAGATGTTGACACAAATACGTAGCAGATCCATGCGTAAGGATGACCCAATCTAACTCACCATATATATAAGTATCATGTAACGAAAGAATCGGAATAAACATACGTGAATGATAGTACGTCATTTATTAATATAAATCGACTCACAAAAAAACTGAAAATAAATCTCTGGTACATTATTTTGCAATGCATGGTGGGCGCGGAATTCGTGGCGCACGTCAAACTTGTGGTAACATATTGGTGTCGTATGTCAAATGTCAACAAAATATATTGAAAATATTGCCTCACTTTTACTCGAGGACACGACGTACTATCACAAAGACCCAGCCAGTCGGAAAAATAAGGAACCAAAGATAAGACGTGCCATCTGTGATGACCTCAATTAAAAGAAATCAATACTTTCGAATGGCATATAGGACCAATCAGAAGTCAGTCAGTACTGATTTTTTCTTGGAACAGTCGCTTGTCCCGATTGAATATTCGCCATTAAACTACGATTGGAATTATTTGATTTCGGTCGGTCAGTATCAACGAAAATTTTTGCTCTAGAAATAGTGTTCTTCGGGACCATTAACAAGATTAATTACCACCGCTAAATCACGTATCAACGGGTGCTACCTACACTGAATCTCAGTGTAAGGATGTCTTCTCGGTGACGTGTGAGAATAGAAACAAGTGAAACACCAATTCAACATAACATGCAAGAATATGTGCGGTTCGCCACATTGAGACATACGACTTCGGTGAAAGGACATTTGCATGCCATGTGTGCTCAGTAAAGAAGTTTGTACGAGTTAGTAACACGTAAATCATATACAGATGTCGCGTATCTGCAGAAGCCGGACCTATGTAATTTGAGATCATTTATTCTTTATAACGATGACTGGGGTCACTTAAGTAATTACATGTAGTGTAATGTAAAATTTAATAAATATTTTAATAAATTCTTCTTCAAGTGACAACATATATACTTCCAGAATGAAATATACAATAACATCATATTTAAGTGATAGGTGATTGGTGTACTTGCAATTACTGAAAATATGTGTCCAATAAAATATCCTTGTAAAAAAATTAAATTGGGTATGAAAGTGAAGACCAGAATATAATATAATATTTAAATTGACGGAATCGAATTTTTGAGTGTTTAATAATTTACAATTAAACATAACGAAATCAAGGTGCCCCCACATGCGCACGTCATACGACTGCACTGCGCAACAACGTATGCGCAGGTGCCCCCCTAACCTAACCTAACCTAACCTAACCCACACCAACCAAGACGGGGTAATCTGGATCAGTGCAAATTGGTTTCCTGTGCACGAATTTTGGAAAATGCAATTGGATGCTCAGAAATTATTGAAATTTAGTATGGACGTCATGCCACAGATAATTTAATGATATTCATACTCTATAATGTATTATCGCTTTTTAGAAATTCGAACGAAGGCATCAAAATCGTGAGTTAGAGGATGCGCAAAGTCGGCCACGACCAGTTATCAATAATGATATTACGTGCTCAAACAATCCCTATATAAGACAAATACTGGTTATATGAGTGTAATACATCAAAACACATCTAAAATTAAATAATGTTTCCACAAGAATTATTTCTTGCAAAATTTATGCAGTGTAAATGTTGACGCAAATACGTAGCAGATTCATGCGTAACGATGACCCAATCTAACTCACTATAAACAAGTATCATGTAACGAAAGAATCGAAATAAACATACGTGAATGATAGTACGTCATTTATTAATATTAATCGGCTCACAAGAAGCTGAAAATAAATCTCTGGTTATTATTTTGCAATGCTTGGTGGGCGCAGAATTCGTGGCGCACGTCAAACTTGTGGTAACATATTGGGGTCGTATGTCAAATGTCAACAAAGTATATTGAAAATATTGCCTCACATTTACTCGACGACACGACGTACAATCACTAAGACGCAGCCTGTCGGAAAAATAAGGAACCAAAGATAAGACGTGCCATCTGTGATGACCTCAATGGAAAGAAATCAATACTTTCGAATGGCATATAGGGCAAATCAAAAGTCAGTCAGTACTGATTTTGTCTTGGAACAGTCAGCTTGTCCCGATTGAATAGTCGTTATTAAACTACGGTTGTAATTATTTGATTTCGGTCGGTCAGTATCAACGTTAATTTGTGCTCTAGAAATAGTGTTCTTCGGGACCATTAACAAGATTAATTACCACCGCTAAATCACATATCAACGGGTGCTACCTACAGTGAATCTCAGTGTAAGGATGTCTTCTCGGTGACGAGTGAGATTAGAAACAAGTGAAACTCCAATCCAACATAACATGCAAGAATATGTGCGGTTCGCCACATTGAGACATACGACTTCGGTGAAAGGACATTTGTATGCCATGTGTGCTCAGTATAGACGTTTGTACGAGTTAGTAACACGTAAATCATATACAGATGTCGCGTATCTGCAGAAGCTGGACCTATGTAATTTGAGAACATTTATTCTTTATAACGATGACTGGGGTCACTTAAGGAATTACATGTAGTGTAATGTAAAATTAAATAAATATTTTAATAAATTCTTCTTCGTGTGACAACATATATTCTTCCACAATGAAATATTCAATAACATCATAATTAAGTGATAGGTGATTGGTGTACTTGCAATTACTGAAAATGTGTGTCCAATAAAATATCCTTGTAAAAAAATTGAATTGTGTATGAAAGTGAAGCCCAGAATATAATATAATATTTAAATTGACGGAATCGAATTTTTGTGTGTTTAATAATTTACAATTAAACATAACGAAATCAAGGTGCCCTCACATGCGCACGTCATACGACTGCACTGCGCAACAACGTCTGCGCAGAAGCCCCACTAACCTAACCTAACCTAACCTAACCTAACCTAACCCAAACTAACCAAGCCGGGGTAATCTGGATCAGTGCAAATTGGTTTCCTGCGCACGAATTTTGGAAAATGCAAAAGGATGCTCAGAAATTATTGAAATTTTGTATGGACGTCTTGCCACAGGTAAGTTAATGATATTCATACTCTATTATGAATTATCGCTTCTCAGAAATTCGAACGAAGGCATCAAAGTCGTGACGTTCAGGATGCGCAAAGTCGGCCACTACCACTTATCAATAACGTTATTACGCGCTCACACAATCCGCATATAACACAAATAGTGGTTATATGCGTGTAATACATCATAACACGTCTAAAATTACATAATGTTTCCACAAGAATTATTTCTTGCAAATTTATGCAGTGTAAATGTTGACGCAAATACGTAGCAGATTCATGCGTAACGATGATCCAATCTAACTCACTATAAACAAGTATCATGTAACGACAGAATCGGAATAAACATACGTGAATGATAGTACGTCATTTATTAATATTAATCGGCTCACAAAAAGCTGAAAATAAATCTCTGGTTATTATTTTGAAATGCTTGGTGGGCGCAGAATTCGTGGCGCACGTCAAACTTGTGGTAACATATTGGTGTCGTATGTCAAATGTCAACAAAATATATTGAAAATATTGCCTCACATTTACTCGAGGACACGACGTACAATCACAAAGACGCAGCCTGTCGGAAAAATAAGGAACCAAAGATAAGACGTGCCATCTGTGATGACCTCAATGGAAAGAAATCAATACTTTCGAATGGCATATAGGGCCAATCAGAAGTCAGTCAGTACTGATTTTGTCTTGGAACAGTCGGCTTGTCCCGATTGAATAGTGCCATTAAACTACGGTTGTAATTATTTGATTTCGGTCGGTCAGTATCAACGTTAACTTCTGCTCTATAAATAGTGTTCTTCGGGACCATTAACAAGATTAATTACCACCGCTAAATCACGTATCAACGGGTGGTACCTACAGTGAATCTCAGTGTAAGGATGTCTTCTCGTTGACGAGTGAGAATAGAAACAAGTGAAATTCCAATCCAAAATAACATGCAAGAATATGTGCGGTTCGCCACATTGAGACATACGACTTCGGTGAAAGGACATTTGCATGCCATGTGTGCTCAGTATAGACGCTTGTACGAGTTAGTAACACGTAAACCATATACAGATGTCGCGTATCTGCAGAAGCTGGACCTATGAAATTTGAGAACATTTATTCTTTATAACGATGACTGGGGTCACTTAAGTAATTACATGTAGTGTAATGTAAAATTAAATAAATATTTTAATAAAATATTCTTCGTGTGACAACATATATACTTCCACAATGAAATATTCAATAACATCATATTTAAGTGATAGGTGATTGGTGTACTTGCAATTACTGTAAAATGTGTCCAATAAAATATCCTTGTAAAAAAATTAAATTGGGTATGAAAGTGAAGCCCAGAATATAATATACTATTAAAATTGACGGAATCGAATTTTTGAGTGTTTAATAATTTACAATTAAACATAACGAGCTCAAGCTGCCCTCACATGCGCACGTCATACGACTGCACTGCGCAACAACGTCTGCGCAGATGCCTCACTAACCTAACCTAACCTAACCTAACCTAACATAACCCAAACCAACCAAGACGGGGTAATCTGGATCAGTGCAAATTGGTTTCCTGCGCACGAATTTTGGAAAATGCAAATGGATGCTCAGAAATTATTGAAATTTTGTATGGACTTCATGCCACAAGTAAGTTAATGATATTCATACTCTATTATGTATTATCGCTTCTTAGAAATTCGAACGAAGGCATCAAAGTCGTGAGGTGGAGAATGCGCAAAGTCGGCCACGACCACTTATCAATAACGATGTTACGAGCTCACACAATCCCCATATAACACAAATAGTGGTTATATGCGTGTAATACATCATAACACATCTAAAATTACAAAATGTTTCCACAAGAATTATTTCTTGCAAAATTTATGCAGTGTAAATGTTGACGCAAATACGTAGCAGATTCATGCGTAACGATGACCCAATCTAACTCACTATAAACAAGTATCATGTAACGAAAGAATCGGAATAAACATACGTGAATGATAGTACGTCATTAATTAATATCAATCGGCTCACAAAAAAACTGAAAATAAATCTCTGGTTATTATTTTGCAATGCTTGGTGGGCGCAGAATTCGTGGCGCACGTCAAACTTGTGGTAACATATTGGTGTCGTATGTCAAATGTCAACAAAATATATTGAAAATATTGCCTCACATTTACTCGAGGACACGACGTACAATCACAAACACGCAGCCTGTCGGAAAAATAAGGAACCAAAGATAAGACGTGCCATCTGTGATGACCTCAATGGAAAGAATTCAATACTTTCGAATGGCATACAGGACCAATCAGAAGACAGTCAGTACTGATTTTGACTTGGAACAGTCGGCTTGTCCCGATTGAATAGTCGCCATTAAACTACGGTTGTAATTATTTGATTTCGGTCGGTCAGTATCAACGTAAATTTGTGCTCTAGAAATAGTGTTCTTCGGGACCATTAACAAGATTAATTACCACCGCTAAATCACGTATCAACGGGTGTTACCTACAGTGAATCTCAGTGTAAGGATGTCTTCTCGTTGACGAGTGAGAATAGAAACAAGTGAAACTCCAATCCCACATAACATGCAAGAATATGTGCGGTTCGCCACATTGAGACATACGACTTCGGTGAAAGGACATTTGCATGCCATGTGTGCTCAGTATAGACATTTGTACGAGTTGGTAACACGTAAATCATATGCAGATATCGCGTATCTGCAGAAGCTGGACCTATGTAATTTTAGAACATTTATACTTTATAACGATGACTGGGGTCACTTAAGTAATTACATGTAGTGTAATGTAAAATTAAATAAATATTTTAATAAAATCTTCTTCGTGTGACAACATATATACTTCCACAATATATATTCAATAACATCATATTTCAGTGATAGGTGATTGGTGTACTTGCAATTACTGAAAAATGTGTCCAATAAAATATCCTTGTAAAGAAATTAAATTGGGTATGAAAGTGAAGCCCAGACTATAATATACTATTTAAATAGGCGGAATCGAATTTTTGAGTGTTTAAAAATTTACAATTAAACATAAAGAGCTCAAGGTGCCCTCACATGCGCACGTCATACGACTGCACTGCGCAACAACGTCTGCGCAGATGCCCCACTAACCTAACCTAACCTAACCCAAACCAACCAAGACGGGGTAATCTGGATCAGTGCAAATTGGTTTCCTGCGCACGAATTTTGGAAAATGCAAATGGATGCTCAGAAATTATTGAAATTTTGTATGGACGTCATGCCACAGGTAAGTTAATGATATTAATACTCTATTATGTATTATCGCTTCTTAGAAATTCGAACGAAGGCATCAAAATCGTGAGGTGGAGGATGCGAAAAGTCGGCCACGACCACTTCTCAATAAAGATATTACGCGCTCACACAATCCCCATATAACACAAATAGTGGTTATATGCGTGTAATACATCATAACACATCTAAAATTACATAATGTTTCCACAAGAATTATTTCTTGCAAAATTTATGCAGTGTATATGTTGACGCAAATACGTAGCAGATTCATGCGTAACGATGACCCAATCTAACTCACTATAAACAAGTATCATGTAACGAAAGAATCGGAATAAACATACGTGAATGATAGTACGTCATTTATTAATATCAATCGGCTCACATAAAAACTGAAAATAAATCTCTGGTACATTATTTTGCAATGCTTGGTGGGCGCGGAATTCGTGGCGCACGTCAAACTTGTGGTAACATATTGGTGTCGTATGTCAAATGTCAACAAGATATATTGAAAATATTGCCTCACATTTACTCGAGGACACGACGTACAATCACAAAGACGCAGCCTATCGGAAAAATAAGGAACCAAAGTTAAGACGTGCCATCTGTGATGACCTCAATGGAAAGAAATCAATACTTTCGAATGGCATATAGGGCCAATCAGAAGTCAGTCAGTACTAATTTTGTCTTGGAACAGTCGGCTTGTCCCGATTGAATAGTTTCCATTGTGTCGTATGTCAAATGTGAACAAAATATATTGAAAATATAGCCTCACATTTATTCGAGGACACGACGTACAATCACAAAGACGAAGCCTGTCGGAAAAATAAGGAATCAAAGATAAAACGTGCCATCTGTGATGACCTCAATGGAAAGAAATCAATACTTTCGAATGGCATATAGGGCCAATCAGAAGTCAGTCAGTACTGATTTTGTCTTGGAAAAGTTGGCTTGTCCCGATTGAATAGTCGCCATTAAACTACGGTTGTAATTATTTGATTTCTGTCGGACAGAATCAACGTAAATTTGTGCTCTAGAAATAGTGTTCTTCGGGACCATTAACAAGATTAATTACCACCGCTAAATCATGTAACAACGGGTGTTACCTACAGTGAATATCAGTGTAAGGATGTCTTCTCGGTGACGAGTGAGAATAGAAACAAGTGAAACTCCAATCCCACATAACATGCAAGAATATGTGCGGTTCGAAACATTGAGAACTACGACTTCGGTGAAAGGACATTTGCATGCCATGTGTGCTCAGTATAGACGTTTGTACGAGTTAGTAACACGTAAATCATATACAGATGTCGCGTATCTGCAGAAGCCGGACCTATGTAATTTGAGAACATTTATTCTTTATAACGATGACTGGGGTCACTTAAGTAATTACATGTAGTGTAATAAAAAAATAAATAAAAATTTTAATAAAATCTTCTTCGTGTGACAACATATATACTTCCACAATGAAATATTCAATAACATCATATTTAAGTGATAGGTGATTGGTGTACTTGCAATTACTGAAAAATGAGTCCAATAAAATATCCTTGTAAAAAAATTAAATTAGGTATGAAAGTGAAGCCCAGAATATAATATACTATTTAAATTGACGGAATCGAATTTTTGATTGTTTAATAATTTACAATTAAACATAACGAGCTCAAGGTGCCCTCACATGCGCACGTCATACGAATGCACTGCGCAACAACGTCTGCGCAGATGCCTCACTAACCTAACCTAACCTAACCTAACCCAAACCAACCAAGACGGGGTAATCTGGATCAGTGCAAATTGGTTTCCTGCGCACGAATTTTGGAAAATGCAAATGGATGCTCAGAAATTATTGAAATTTTGTATGGACGTCATGCCACAGTTAAGTTAATGATATTCATACTCTATTATGTATTATCGCTTCTTAGAAATTCGAACGAAGGCATCAAATTCGTGAGGTGGAGGATGCGCAAAGTCGGCCACGACCACTTCTCAATAACGATATTACGCGCTCACACAATCCCAATATAACACAAATAGTGGTTCATGCGTGTAATACATCATAACACATCTAAAATTACATAATGTTTCCACAAAAATTATTTCTTGCAAAATTTATGCAGTGTAAATGTTGACGCAAATACGTAGCAGATTCATGCGTAACGATGACCCAATCTAACTCACTATAAACAAGTATCATGTAACGAAAGAATCGGAATAAACATACGTGAATGATAGTACGTCATTTATTAATATCAATCGGCTCACAAAAAAAAAATAAATCTCTAGTTATTATTTTGCGATGCTCGGTGGGCGCAGAATTCGTGGCGCACGTCAAACTTGTGGTAACATATTGGTGTCGTATGTCAAATGTCAACAAAATATATTGAAAATATTGCCTCACATTTACTCGAGGACACGACGTACAATCACAAAGACGCAGCCTGTCGGAAAAATAAGGAACCAAAGATAAGACGTGCCATCTGTGATGACCTCAATGGAAAGAAATCAATACTTTCGAATGGCATATAGGGCCAATCAGAAGTCAGTCAGTACTGATTTTGTCTTGGAACAGTCGGCTTGTCCCGATTGAATAGTGCCATTAAACTACGGTTGTAATTATTTGATTTCGGTCGGTCAGTATCAACGTTAACTTCTGCTCTATAAATAGTGTTCTTCGGGACCATTAACAAGATTAATTACCACCGCTAAATCACGTATCAACGGGTGGTACCTACAGTGAATCTCAGTGTAAGGATGTCTTCTCGTTGACGAGTGAGAATAGAAACAAGTGAAATTCCAATCCAAAATAACATGCAAGAATATGTGCGGTTCGCCACATTGAGACATACGACTTCGGTGAAAGGACATTTGCATGCCATGTGTGCTCAGTATAGACGCTTGTACGAGTTAGTAACACGTAAACCATATACAGATGTCGCGTATCTGCAGAAGCTGGACCTATGAAATTTGAGAACATTTATTCTTTATAACGATGACTGGGGTCACTTAAGTAATTACATGTAGTGTAATGTAAAATTAAATAAATATTTTAATAAAATATTCTTCGTGTGACAACATATATACTTCCACAATGAAATATTCAATAACATCATATTTAAGTGATAGGTGATTGGTGTACTTGCAATTACTGTAAAATGTGTCCAATAAAATATCCTTGTAAAAAAATTAAATTGGGTATGAAAGTGAAGCCCAGAATATAATATACTATTAAAATTGACGGAATCGAATTTTTGAGTGTTTAATAATTTACAATTAAACATAACGAGCTCAAGCTGCCCTCACATGCGCACGTCATACGACTGCACTGCGCAACAACGTCTGCGCAGATGCCTCACTAACCTAACCTAACCTAACCTAACCTAACATAACCCAAACCAACCAAGACGGGGTAATCTGGATCAGTGCAAATTGGTTTCCTGCGCACGAATTTTGGAAAATGCAAATGGATGCTCAGAAATTATTGAAATTTTGTATGGACTTCATGCCACAAGTAAGTTAATGATATTCATACTCTATTATGTATTATCGCTTCTTAGAAATTCGAACGAAGGCATCAAAGTCGTGAGGTGGAGAATGCGCAAAGTCGGCCACGACCACTTATCAATAACGATGTTACGAGCTCACACAATCCCCATATAACACAAATAGTGGTTATATGCGTGTAATACATCATAACACATCTAAAATTACAAAATGTTTCCACAAGAATTATTTCTTGCAAAATTTATGCAGTGTAAATGTTGACGCAAATACGTAGCAGATTCATGCGTAACGATGACCCAATCTAACTCACTATAAACAAGTATCATGTAACGAAAGAATCGGAATAAACATACGTGAATGATAGTACGTCATTAATTAATATCAATCGGCTCACAAAAAAACTGAAAATAAATCTCTGGTTATTATTTTGCAATGCTTGGTGGGCGCAGAATTCGTGGCGCACGTCAAACTTGTGGTAACATATTGGTGTCGTATGTCAAATGTCAACAAAATATATTGAAAATATTGCCTCACATTTACTCGAGGACACGACGTACAATCACAAACACGCAGCCTGTCGGAAAAATAAGGAACCAAAGATAAGACGTGCCATCTGTGATGACCTCAATGGAAAGAAATCAATACTTTCGAATGGCATATAGGGCCAATCAGAAGTCAGTCAGTACTGATTTTGTCTTGGAACAGTCGGCTTGTCCCGATTGAATAGTCGCCATTAAACTAAGGTTGTAATTATTTGATTTCGGTCGGTCAGTATCAACGTAAATTTGTGCTCTAGAAATACTGTTCTTCGGGACCATTAACAAGATTAATTATCACCGCTAAATCAAGTATCAACGGGTGCTACCTACAGTGAATCTCAGTGTAAGGATGTCTTCTCGGTGACGTGTGAGAATAGAAACAAGAGAAATTCCAATTCAACATAACATGCAAGAATATGTGCGGTTCGCCACATTGAGACATACGACTACGGTGAAAGGACATTTGCATGCCATGTGTGCTCAGTAAAGACGTTTGTACGAGTTAGTAACACGTAAATCATATACAGATGTCGCGTATCTGCAGAAGCCGGACCTATGTAATTTGAGAACATTTATTCTTTATAACGATGACTGGGGTCACTTAAGTAATTACTTGTAGTGTAATGTAAAATTAAATAAATATTTTAATAAATTCTTCTTCGTGTGACAACATATATACTTCCAGAATGAAATATACAATAACATCATATTTAAGTGATAGGTGATTGGTGTACTTGAAATTACTGAAAATATGTGTCCAATAAAATATCCTTGTAAAAAAATTAAATTGGGTATGAAAGTGAAGCCCAGAATATAATATACTATTAAAATTGACGGAATCGAATTTTTGAGTGTTTAATAATTTACAATTAAACATAACGAGCTCAAGGTGCCCTCACATGCGCACGTCATACGACTGCACTGCGCAACAACGTCTGCGCAGGTGCCCCACTAACCTAACATAACCTAACCTAACCTAACCTAACCTAACCCAAACCAACCAAGACGGGGTAATCTGGATCAGTGCAAATTGGTTTCCTGCGCACGAATTTTGGAAAATGCAAATGGATGCTCAGAAATTATTGAAATTTTGTATGGACGACATGCCACAGGTAAGTTAATGATAATCATACTCTATTATGTCTTATCGCTTTTTAGAAATTTGCACGAAGGCATCAAAGTCGTGAGGTGGAGGATGCCCAAAGTCGGCCACGACCACTTATCAATAACGATATTACGCGCTCACACAATCCCCCTATAACACAAATAGTGCTTATATGCGTGTAATACATCAAAACACGTCTAAAATTACATAATGTTTCCACAAGAATTATTTCTTGCAAAATTTATGCAGTGTAAATGTTGACGCAAATACGTAGCAGATTCATGCGTAACGATGACCCAATCTAACTCACTATAAACAAGTATCATGTAACGAAAGAATCGGAATAAACATACGTGAATGATAGTACGTCATTTATTAATATCAATCGGCTCACAAAAAAAAAATAAATCTCTAGTTATTATTTTGCGATGCTCGGTGGGCGCAGAATTCGTGGCGCACGTCAAACTTGTGGTAACATATTGGTGTCGTATGTCAAATGTCAACAAAATATATTGAAAATATTGCCTCACATTTACTCGAGGACACGACGTACAATCACAAAGACGCAGCCTGTCGGAAAAATAAGGAACCAAAGATAAGACGTGCCATCTGTGATGACCTCAATGGAAAGAAATCAATACTTTCGAATGGCATATAGGGCCAATCAGAAGTCAGTCAGTACTGATTTTGTCTTGGAACAGTCGGCTTGTCCCGATTGAATAGTGCCATTAAACTACGGTTGTAATTATTTGATTTCGGTCGGTCAGTATCAACGTTAACTTCTGCTCTATAAATAGTGTTCTTCGGGACCATTAACAAGATTAATTACCACCGCTAAATCACGTATCAACGGGTGGTACCTACAGTGAATCTCAGTGTAAGGATGTCTTCTCGTTGACGAGTGAGAATAGAAACAAGTGAAATTCCAATCCAAAATAACATGCAAGAATATGTGCGGTTCGCCACATTGAGACATACGACTTCGGTGAAAGGACATTTGCATGCCATGTGTGCTCAGTATAGACGCTTGTACGAGTTAGTAACACGTAAACCATATACAGATGTCGCGTATCTGCAGAAGCTGGACCTATGAAATTTGAGAACATTTATTCTTTATAACGATGACTGGGGTCACTTAAGTAATTACATGTAGTGTAATGTAAAATTAAATAAATATTTTAATAAAATATTCTTCGTGTGACAACATATATACTTCCACAATGAAATATTCAATAACATCATATTTAAGTGATAGGTGATTGGTGTACTTGCAATTACTGTAAAATGTGTCCAATAAAATATCCTTGTAAAAAAATTAAATTGGGTATGAAAGTGAAGCCCAGAATATAATATACTATTAAAATTGACGGAATCGAATTTTTGAGTGTTTAATAATTTACAATTAAACATAACGAGCTCAAGCTGCCCTCACATGCGCACGTCATACGACTGCACTGCGCAACAACGTCTGCGCAGATGCCTCACTAACCTAACCTAACCTAACCTAACCTAACATAACCCAAACCAACCAAGACGGGGTAATCTGGATCAGTGCAAATTGGTTTCCTGCGCACGAATTTTGGAAAATGCAAATGGATGCTCAGAAATTATTGAAATTTTGTATGGACTTCATGCCACAAGTAAGTTAATGATATTCATACTCTATTATGTATTATCGCTTCTTAGAAATTCGAACGAAGGCATCAAAGTCGTGAGGTGGAGAATGCGCAAAGTCGGCCACGACCACTTATCAATAACGATGTTACGAGCTCACACAATCCCCATATAACACAAATAGTGGTTATATGCGTGTAATACATCATAACACATCTAAAATTACAAAATGTTTCCACAAGAATTATTTCTTGCAAAATTTATGCAGTGTAAATGTTGACGCAAATACGTAGCAGATTCATGCGTAACGATGACCCAATCTAACTCACTATAAACAAGTATCATGTAACGAAAGAATCGGAATAAACATACGTGAATGATAGTACGTCATTAATTAATATCAATCGGCTCACAAAAAAACTGAAAATAAATCTCTGGTTATTATTTTGCAATGCTTGGTGGGCGCAGAATTCGTGGCGCACGTCAAACTTGTGGTAACATATTGGTGTCGTATGTCAAATGTCAACAAAATATATTGAAAATATTGCCTCACATTTACTCGAGGACACGACGTACAATCACAAACACGCAGCCTGTCGGAAAAATAAGGAACCAAAGATAAGACGTGCCATCTGTGATGACCTCAATGGAAAGAAATCAATACTTTCGAATGGCATATAGGGCCAATCAGAAGTCAGTCAGTACTGATTTTGTCTTGGAACAGTCGGCTTGTCCCGATTGAATAGTCGCCATTAAACTAAGGTTGTAATTATTTGATTTCGGTCGGTCAGTATCAACGTAAATTTGTGCTCTAGAAATACTGTTCTTCGGGACCATTAACAAGATTAATTATCACCGCTAAATCAAGTATCAACGGGTGCTACCTACAGTGAATCTCAGTGTAAGGATGTCTTCTCGGTGACGTGTGAGAATAGAAACAAGAGAAATTCCAATTCAACATAACATGCAAGAATATGTGCGGTTCGCCACATTGAGACATACGACTACGGTGAAAGGACATTTGCATGCCATGTGTGCTCAGTAAAGACGTTTGTACGAGTTAGTAACACGTAAATCATATACAGATGTCGCGTATCTGCAGAAGCCGGACCTATGTAATTTGAGAACATTTATTCTTTATAACGATGACTGGGGTCACTTAAGTAATTACTTGTAGTGTAATGTAAAATTAAATAAATATTTTAATAAATTCTTCTTCGTGTGACAACATATATACTTCCAGAATGAAATATACAATAACATCATATTTAAGTGATAGGTGATTGGTGTACTTGAAATTACTGAAAATATGTGTCCAATAAAATATCCTTGTAAAAAAATTAAATTGGGTATGAAAGTGAAGCCCAGAATATAATATACTATTAAAATTGACGGAATCGAATTTTTGAGTGTTTAATAATTTACAATTAAACATAACGAGCTCAAGGTGCCCTCACATGCGCACGTCATACGACTGCACTGCGCAACAACGTCTGCGCAGGTGCCCCACTAACCTAACATAACCTAACCTAACCTAACCTAACCTAACCCAAACCAACCAAGACGGGGTAATCTGGATCAGTGCAAATTGGTTTCCTGCGCACGAATTTTGGAAAATGCAAATGGATGCTCAGAAATTATTGAAATTTTGTATGGACGACATGCCACAGGTAAGTTAATGATAATCATACTCTATTATGTCTTATCGCTTTTTAGAAATTTGCACGAAGGCATCAAAGTCGTGAGGTGGAGGATGCCCAAAGTCGGCCACGACCACTTATCAATAACGATATTACGCGCTCACACAATCCCCCTATAACACAAATAGTGCTTATATGCGTGTAATACATCAAAACACGTCTAAAATTACATAATGTTTCCACAAGAATTATTTCTTGCAAAATTTATGCAGTGTAAATGTTGACGCAAATACGTAGCAGATTCATGCGTAACGATGACCCAATCTAACTCACTATAAACAAGTATCATGTAACGAAAGAATCGGAATAAACATACGTGAATGATAGTACGTCATTTATTAATATCAATCGGCTCACAAAAAAAAAATAAATCTCTGGTTATTATTTTGCGATGCTCGGTGGGCGCAGAATTCGTGGCGCACGTCAAACTTGTGGTAACATATTGGTGTCGTATGTCAAATGTCAACAAAATATATTGAAAATATTGCCTCACATTTACTCGAGGACACGACGTACAATCACAAAGACGCAGCCTGTCGGAAAAATAAGGAACCAAAGATAAGACGTGCCATCTG
This sequence comes from Zootermopsis nevadensis, assembly GCF_977971745.1. Taxonomy (NCBI): domain Eukaryota; kingdom Metazoa; phylum Arthropoda; class Insecta; order Blattodea; family Termopsidae; genus Zootermopsis; species Zootermopsis nevadensis. Next base: position 3,263,040 of record NW_028259145.1, read on the forward strand.
TGATGACCTCAATGGAAAGAAATCAATACTTTCGAATGGCATATAGGGCCAATCAGAAGTCAGTCAGTACTGATTTTGTCTTGGAACAGTCGGCTTGTCCCGATTGAATAGTGCCATTAAACTACGGTTGTAATTATTTGATTTCGGTCGGTCAGTATCAACGTTAACTTCTGCTCTATAAATAGTGTTCTTCGGGACCATTAACAAGATTAATTACCACCGCTAAATCACGTATCAACGGGTGGTACCTACAGTGAATCTCAGTGTAAGGATGTCTTCTCGGTGACGTGTGAGTATAGAAACAAGAGAAATTCCAATTCAACATAACATGCAAGAATATGTGCGGTTCGCCACATTGAGACATACGACTACGGTGAAAGGACATTTGCATGCCATGTGTGCTCAGTAAAGACGTTTGTACGAGTTAGTAACACGTAAATCATATACAGAAGTCGCGTATCTGCAGAAGCCGGACCTATGTAATTTGAGAACATTTATTCTTTATAACGATGACTGGGGTCACTTAAGTAATTACATGTAGTGTAATGTAAAATTAAATAAATATTTTAATAAATTCTTCTTCGTGTGACAACATATATACTTCCAGAATGAAATATACAATAACATCATATTTAAGTGATAGGTGATTGGTGTACTTGCAATTACTGTAAAATGTGTCCAATAAAATAACCTTGTAAAAAAATTAAATTGGGTATGAAAGTGAAGCCCAGAATATAATATACTATTAAAATTGACGGAATCGAATTTTTGAGTGTTTAATAATTTACAATTAAACATAACGAGCTCAAGGTGCCCTCACATGCGCACGTCATACGAATGCACTGCGCAACAACGTCTGCGCAGATGCCTCACTAACCTAACCTAACCTAACCTAACCTAACATAACCCAAACCAACCAAGACGGGGTAATCTGGATCAGTGCAAATTGGTTTCCTGCGCACGAATTTTGGAAAATGCAAATGGATGCTCAGAAATTATTGAAATTTTGTATGGACTTCATGCCACAAGTAAGTTAATGATATTCATACTCTATTATGTATTATCGCTTCTTAGAAATTCGAACGAAGGCATCAAATTCGTGAGGTGGAGAATGCGCAAAGTCGGCCACGACCACTTATCAATAACGATGTTACGAGCTCACACAATCCCCATATAACACAAATAGTGGTTATATGCGTGTAATACATCATAACACATCTAAAATTACAAAATGTTTCCACAAGAATTATTTCTTGCAAAATTTATGCAGTGTAAATGTTGACGCAAATACGTAGCAGATTCATGCGTAACGATGACCCAATCTAACTCACTATAAACAAGTATCATGTAACGAAAGAATCGGAATAAACATACGTGAATGTTAGTACGCCATTAATTAATATCAATCGGCTCACAAAAAAACTGAAAATAAATCTCTGGTTATTATTTTGCAATGCTTGGTGGGCGCAGAATTCGTGGCGCACGTCAAACTTGTGGTAACATATTGGTGTCGTATGTCAAATGTCAACAAAATATATTGAAAATATTGCCTCACATTTACTCGAGGACACGACGTACAATCACAAAGACGCAGCCTGTCGGAAAAATAAGTAACCAAAGATAAGACGTGCCATCTGTGATGACCTCAATGGAAAGAAATCAATACTTTCGAATGGCATATAGGGCCAATCAGAAGTCAGTCAGTACTGATTTTGTCTTGGAACAGTCGGCTTGTCCCGATTGAATAGTCGCCATTAAACTAAGGTTGTAATTATTTGATTTCGGTCGGTCAGTATCAACGTAAATTTGTGCTCTAGAAATACTGTTCTTCGGGACCATTAACAAGATTAATTATCACCGCTAAATCAAGTATCAACGGGTGCTACCTACAGTGAATCTCAGTGTAAGGATGTCTTCTCGGTGACGTGTGAGTATAGAAACAAGAGAAATTCCAATTCAACATAACATGCAAGAATATGTGCGGTTCGCCACATTGAGACATACGACTACGGTGAAAGGACATTTGCATGCCATGTGTGCTCAGTAAAGACGTTTGTACGAGTTAGTAACACGTAAATCATATACAGAAGTCGCGTATCTGCAGAAGCCGGACCTATGTAATTTGAGAACATTTATTCTTTATAACGATGACTGGGGTCACTTAAGTAATTACATGTAGTGTAATGTAAAATTAAATAAATATTTTAATAAATTCTTCTTCGTGTGACAACATATATACTTCCAGAATGAAATATACAATAACATCATATTTAAGTGATAGGTGATTGGTGTACTTGAAATTACTGAAAATATGTGTCCAATAAAATATCCTTGTAAAAAAATTAAATTGGGTATGAAAGTGAAGCCCAGAATATAATATACTATTAAAATTGACGGAATCGAATTTTTGAGTGTTTAATAATTTACAATTAAACATAACGAGCTCAAGGTGCCCTCACATGCGCACGTCATACGACTGCACTGCGCAACAACGTCTGCGCAGGTGCCCCACTAACCTAACCTAACCTAACCTAACCTAACCTAACCCAAACCAACCAAGACGGGGTAATCTGGATCAGTGCAAATTGGTTTCCTGCGAACGAATTTTGGAAAATGCAAATGGATGCTCAGAAATTATTGAAATTTTGTATGGACGACATGCCACAGGTAAGTTAATGATATTCATACTCTATTATGTCTTATCGCTTTTTAGAAATTCGCACGAAGGCATCAAAGTCGTGAGGTGGAGGATGCGCAAAGTCGGCCACGACCACTTATCAATAACGATATTACGCGCTCACACAATCCCCCTATAACACAAATAGTGCTTATATGCGTGTAATACATCAAAACACGTCTAAAATTACATAATGTTTCCACAAGAATTATTTCTTGCAAAATGTATGCAGTGTAGATGTTGACACAAATACGTAGCAGATCCATGCGTAACGATGACCCAATCTAAATCACTATATATAAGTATCATGTAACGAAAGAATCGGAATAAACATACGTGAATGATAGTACGTCATTTATGAATATAAATCGACTCACAAAAAACTGAAAATAAATCTCTTGTACACTATTTTGCAATGCTTGGTGGGCGCGGAATTCGTGGCGCACGTCAAACTTGTGGTAACATATTGGTGTCGTATGTCAAATGTCAACAAAATATAATGAAAATATTGCCTCAGATTTACTCGAGGACACGACGTATTATCACAAAGACGCAGCCTGTCGGAAAAATAAGGAACCAAAGATAAGACGTGCCATCTGTGATGACCTCAATGGAAAGAAATCAATACTTTCGAATGGCATATAGGACCAATCAGAAGTCAGTCAGTACTGATTTTGTCTTGGAACAGTCGGCTTGTCCCGATTGAATAGTCGACATTAAAATAAGGTTGTAATTATTTGATTTCGGTCGGTCAGTATCAACGTAAATTTGTGCTCTAGAAATACTGTTCTTCGGGACCATTAACAAGATTAATTATCACCGCTAAATCAAGTATCAACGGGTGCTACCTACAGTGAATCTCAGTGTAAGGATGTCTTCTCGGTGACGTGTGAGAATAGAAACAAGAGAAACACCAATTCAACATAACATGCAAGAAAATGTGCGGTTCGAAACATTGAGACATACGACTTCGGTGAAAGGACATTTGCATGCCATGTGTGCTCAGTAAAGATGTTTGTACGAGTTAGTAACACGTAAATCATATACAGAAGTCGCGTATCTGCAGAAGCTGGACCTATGTAATTTAAGAACATTTATTCTTTATAACGATGACTGGGGTTACTTAAGTAATTACATGTAGTGTAATGTAAAATTAAATAAATAATTTAATAAATTCTTCTTCGTGTGACAACATATATACTTCCAGAATGAAATATACAATAACATCATATTTAAGTGATAGGTGATTGGTGTACTTGAAATTACTGAAAATATGTGTCCAATAAAATATCCTTGTAAAAAAATTAAATTGGGTATGAAAGTGAAGCCCAGAATATAATATACTATTAAAATTGACGGAATCGAATTTTTGAGTGTTTAATAATTTACAATTAAACATAACGAGCTCAAGGTGCCCTCACATGCGCACGTCATACGACTGCACTGCGCAACAACGTCTGCGCAGGTGCCCCACTAACCTAACCTAACCTAACCTAACCTAACCCAAACCAACCAAGACGGGGTAATCTGGATCATTGCAAATTGGTTTCCTGCGCACGAATTTTGGAAAATGCAAATGGATGCTCAGAAATTATTGAAATTTTGTATGGACGACATGCCACAGGTAAGTTAATGATATTCATACTCTATTATGTCTTATCGCTTTTTAGAAATTCGCACGAAGGCATCAAATTCGTGAGGTGGAGGATGCGCAAAGTCGACCACAACCACTTATCAATAACGATATTACGCGCTCACACAACCCCCCTATAACACAAATAGTGCTTATATGCGTGTAATACATCAAAACACGTCTAAAATTACATAATGTTTCCACAATAATTATTTCTTGCAAAATGTATGCAGTGTAGATGTTGACACAAATACGGAGCAGATCCATGCGTAACGATGACCCAATCTAACTCACTATATATAAGTATCATGTAACGAAAGAATCGGAATAAACATACGTGAATGATAGTACGTCATTTATTAATATAAATCGACTCACAAAAAACTGAAAATAAATCTCTGGTACATTATTTTGCAATGCTTGGTGGGCGCGGAATTCGTGGCGCACGTCAAACTTGTGGTAACATATTGGTGTCGTATGTCAAATGTCAACAAAATATAATGAAAATATTGCCTCAGACTTACTCGAGGACACGACGTACTATCACAAAGACGCAGCCTGTCGGAAAAATAAGGAACCAAAGATAAGACGTGCCATCTGTGATGACCTCAATGGAAAGAAATCAATACTTTCGAATGGCATATAGGACCAATCAGAAGTCAGTCAGTACTGATTTTGTTTGGAACAGTCGGCTTGTCCCGATTGAATAGTCGCCATTAAACTACGGTTGTAATTATTTGATTTCGGTCGGTCAGTATCAACGTAAATTTGTGCTCTAGAAATACTTTTCTTCGGGACCATTAACAAGATTAATTATCACCGCTAAATCAAGTATCAACGGGTGCTACCTACAGTGAATCTCAGTGTAATTATGTCTTCTCGGTGACGTGTGAGAATAGAAACAAAAGAAACACCAATTCAACATAACATGCAAGAATATGTGCGGTTCGCCACATTGAGACATACGACTTCGGTGAAAAGACAATTGCATGCCATGTGTGCTCAGTAAAGACGTTTGTACGAGTTAGTAACACGTAAATCATATACAGAAGTCGCGTATCTGCAGAAGCCGGACCTATGTAATTTAAGAACATTTATTCTTTATAACGATGACTGGGGTCACTTAAGTAATTACATGTAGTGTAATGTAAAATTAAATAAATATTTTAATAAATTCTTCTTCGTGTGACAACATATATACTTCCAGAATGAAATATACAATAATATCATATTTAAGTGATAGGTGATTGGTGTACTTGTAATTACTAAAAATATGTGTCCAATAAAATATCCTTGTAAAAAAATTAAATTGGGTATGGAAGTGAAGCCCAGAATATAATATACTATTAAAATTGACGGAATCGAATTTTTGAGTGTTTAATAATTTACAATTAAACATAACGAGCTCAAGGTGCCCTCACATGCGCACGTCATACGACCGCACTGCGCAACAACGTCTGCGCAGGTGCCCCACTAACCTAACCTAACCTAACCTAAACCAAACCAACCAAGACGGGGTAATCTGGATCAGTGCAAATTGGTTTCCTGCGCACGAATTTTGGAAAATGCAAATGGATGCTCAGAAATTATTGAAATTTTGTATGGACGACATGCCACAGGTAAGTTAATGATATTCATACTCTATTATGTCTTATCGCTTTTTAGAAATTCGCACGAAGGCATCAAAGTCGTGAGGTGGAGGATGCCCAAAGTCGGCCACGACCACTTATCAATAACGATATTACGCGCTCACACAATCCCCCTATACACAAATAGTGCTTATATGCGTGTAATACATCAAAACACGTCTAAAATTACATAATGTTTCCACAAGAATTATTTCTTGCAAAATGTATGCAGTGTAGATGTTGACACAAATACGTAGCAGATCCATGCGTAACGATGACCCAATCTAACTCACTATATATAAGTATCATGTAACGAAAGAATCGGAATAAACATACGTGAATGATAGTACGTCATTTATTAATATAAATCGACTCACAAAAACTGAAAATAAATCTCTGGTACATTATTTTGCAATGCTTGGTGGGCGCGGAATTCATGGCGCACGTCAAACTTGTGGTAACATATTGGTGTCGTATGTCAAATGTCAACAAAATATAATGAAAATATTGCCTCAGATTTACTCGAGGACACGACGTACTATCACAAAGACGCAGCCTGTCGGAAAAATAAGGAACCAAAGATAAGACGTGCCATCTGTGATGACCTCAATGGAAAGAAATCAATACTTTCGAATGGCATATAGGACCAATCAGAAGTCAGTCAGAACTGATTTTGTCTTGGAACAGTCGGCTTGTCGTGATTGAATAGTCGCCATTGAACTAAACATGCAATTATTTGTTTTCGGTCGGTCAGTATAAACGTAAATTTGTGCTCTAGAAATACTGTTCTTCGGGACCATTAACAAGATAAATTATCACCGCTAAATCAAGTATCAACGGGTGCTACCTACAGTGAATCTCAGTGTAAGGATGTCTTCTCGGTGACGTGTGAGAATAGAAACAAGAGAAACACCAATTCAACATAACATGCAAGAAAATGTGCGGTTCGCCACATTGAGACATACGACTTCGGTGAAAGGACATTTGCATGCCATGTGTGCTCAGTAAAGACGTTTGTACGAGTTAGTAACACGTAAATCATATACAGAAGTCGCGTATCTGCAGAAGCCGGACCTATGTAATTTAAGAACATTTATTCTTTATAACGATGACTGGGGTCACTTAAGTAATTACATGTAGTGTAATGTAAAATTAAATAAATATTTCAATAAATTCTTCTTCGTGTGACAACATATATACTTCCAGAATGAAATATACAATAACATCATATTTAAGTGATAGGTGATTGGTGTACTTGAAATTACTGAAAATATGTGTCCAATAAAATATCCTTGTAAAAAACTTAAATTGGGTATGAAAGTGAAGCCCAGAATATAATATACTATTAAAATTGACGGAATCGAATTTTTGAGTCTTTAATAATTTACAATTAAACATAACGAGCTCAAGGTGCCCTCACATGCGCACGTCATACGACCGCACTGCGCAACAACGTCTGCGCAGGTGCCCCACTAACCTAACCTAACCTAACCTAAACCAAACCAACCAAGACGGGGTAATCTGGATCAGTGCAAATTGGTTTCCTGCGCACGAATTTTGGAAAATGCAAATGGATGCTCAGAAATTATTGAAATTTTGTATGGACGACATGCCACAGGTAAGTTAATGATATTCATACTCTATTATGTCTTATCGCTTTTTAGAAATTCGCACGAAGGCATCAAAGTCGTGAGGTGGAGGATGCCCAAAGTCTTCCACGACCACTTATCAATAACGATATTACGCGCTCACACAATCCCCCTATACACAAATAGTGCTTATATGCGTGTAATACATCAAAACACGTCTAAAATTACATAATGTTTCCACAAGAATTATTTCTTGCAAAATGTATGCAGTGTAGATGTTGACACAAATACGTAGCAGATCCATGCGTAACGATGACCCAATCTAACTCACTATATATAAGTATCATGTAACGAAAGAATCGGAATAAACATACGTGAATGATAGTACGTCATTTATTAATATAAATCGACTCACAAAAACTGAAAATAAATCTCTGGTACATTATTTTGCAATGCTTGGTGGGCGCGGAATTCATGGCGCACGTCAAACTTGTGGTAACATATTGGTGTCGTATGTCAAATGTCAACAAAATATAATGAAAATATTGCCTCAGATTTACTCGAGGACACGACGTACTATCACAAAGACGCAGCCTGTCGGAAAAATAAGGAACCAAAGATAAGACGTGCCATCTGTGATGACCTCAATGGAAAGAAATCAATACTTTCGAATGGCATATAGGACCAATCAGAAGTCAGTCAGAACTGATTTTGTCTTGGAACAGTCGGCTTGTCGTGATTGAATAGTCGCCATTGAACTAAACATGCAATTATTTGTTTTCGGTCGGTCAGTATCAACGTAAATTTGTGCTCTAGAAATACTGTTCTTCGGGACCATTAACAAGATAAATTATCACCGCTAAATCAAGTATCAACGGGTGCTACCTACAGTGAATCTCAGTGTAAGGATGTCTTCTCGGTGACGTGTGAGAATAGAAACAAGAGAAACACCAATTCAACATAACATGCAAGAAAATGTGCGGTTCGCCACATTGAGACATACGACTTCGGTGAAAGGACATTTGCATGCCATGTGTGCTCAGTATAGACGTTTGTACGAGTTAGTAACACGTAAATCATATACAGAAGTCGCGTATCTGCAGAAGCCGGACCTATGTAATTTAAGAACATTTATTCTTTATAACGATGACTGGGGTCACTTAAGTAATTACATGTAGTGTAATGTAAAATTAAATAAATATTTCAATAAATTCTTCTTCGTGTGACAACATATATACTTCCAGAATGAAATATACAATAACATCATATTTAAGTGATAGGTGATTGGTGTACTTGAAATAACTGAAAATATGTGTCCAATAAAATATCCTTGTAAAAAACTTAAATTGGGTATGAAAGTGAAGCCCAGAATATAATATACTATTAAAATTGACGGAATCGAATTTTTGAGTGTTTAATAATTTACAATTAAACATAACGAGCTCAAGGTGCCCTCACATGCGCACGTCATACGACTGCACTGCGCAACAACGTCTGCGCAGGTGCCCCACTAACCTAACCTAACCTAACCTAACCTAACCTAACCCAAACCAACCAAGACGGGGTAATCTGGATCAGTGCAAATTGGTTTCCTGCGAACGAATTTTGGAAAATGCAAATGGATGCTCAGAAATTATTGAAATTTTGTATGGACGACATGCCACAGGTAAGTTAATGATATTCATACTCTATTATGTCTTATCGCTTTTTAGAAATTCGCACGAAGGCATCAAAGTCGTGAGGTGGAGGATGCGCAAAGTCGGCCACGACCACTTATCAATAACGATATTACGCGCTCACACAATCCCCCTATAACACAAATAGTGCTTATATGCGTGTAATACATCAAAACACGTCTAAAATTACATAATGTTTCCACAAGAATTATTTCTTGCAAAATGTATGCAGTGTAGATGTTGACACAAATACGTAGCAGATCCATGCGTAACGATGACCCAATCTAAATCACTATATATAAATATCATGTAACGAAAGAATCGGAATAAACATACGTGAATGATAGTACGTCATTTATGAATATAAATCGACTCACAAAAAACTGAAAATAAATCTCTTGTACACTATTTTGCAATGCTTGGTGGGCGCGGAATTCGTGGCGCACGTCAAACTTGTGGTAACATATTGGTGTCGTATGTCAAATGTCAACAAAATATAATGAAAATATTGCCTCAGATTTACTCGAGGACACGACGTATTATCACAAAGACGCAGCCTGTCGGAAAAATAAGGAACCAAAGATAAGACGTGCCATCTGTGATGACCTCAATGGAAAGAAATCAATACTTTCGAATGGCATATAGGAGCAATCAGAAGTCAGTCAGTACTGATTTTGTCTTGGAACAGTCGGCTTGTCCCGATTGAATAGTCGACATTAAAATAAGGTTGTAATTATTTGATTTCGGTCGGTCAGTATCAACGTAAATTTGTGCTCTAGAAATACTGTTCTTCGGGACCATTAACAAGATTAATTATCACCGCTAAATCAAGTATCAACGGGTGCTACCTACAGTGAATCTCAGTGTAAGGATGTCTTCTCGGTGACGTGTGAGAATAGAAACAAGAGAAACACCAATTCAACATAACATGCAAGAAAATGTGCGGTTCGCCACATTGAGACATACGACTTCGGTGAAAGGACATTTGCATGCCATGTGTGCTCAGTAAAGATGTTTGTACGAGTTAGTAACACGTAAATCATATACAGAAGTCGCGTATCTGCAGAAGCTGGACCTATGTAATTTAAGAACATTTATTCTTTATAACGATGACTGGGGTTACTTAAGTAATTACATGTAGTGTAATGTAAAATTAAATAAATATTTTAATAAATTCTTCTTCGTGTGACAACATATATACTTCCAGAATGAAATATACAATAACATCATATTTAAGTGATAGGTGATTGGTGTACTTGAAATTACTGAAAATATGTGTCCAATAAAATATCCTTGTAAAAAAATTAAATTGGGTATGAAAGTGAAGCCCAGAATATAATATACTATTAAAATTGACGGAATCGAATTTTTGAGTGTTTAATAATTTACAATTAAACATAACGAGCTCAAGGTGCCCTCACATGCGCACGTCATACGACTGCACTGCGCAACAACGTCTGCGCAGGTGCCCCACTAACCTAACCTAACCTAACCTAACCTAACCTAACCTAACCCAAACCAACCAAGACGGGGTAATCTGGATCAGTGCAAATTGGTTTCCTGCGCACGAATTTTGGAAAATGCAAATGGATGCTCAAAAATTATTGAAATTTTGTATGCACGTCATGCCACAGGTAAGTTAATGATATTCATACTCTATTTTGTCTTATCGCTTTTTAGAAATTCGCACGAAGGCATCAAAGTCGTGAGGTGGAGGTTGCGCAAAGTCGGCCACGACCACTTATCAATAACGATATTACGAGCTCACACAATCCCCTTATAACACAAATAGTGCTTATATGCGTGTAATACATCATAACACGTCTAAAATTACATAATGTTTCCACAAGAATTATTTCTTGCAAAATGTATGCAGTGTAGATGTTGACACAAATACGTAGCAGATCCATGCGTAACGATGACCCAATCTAACTCACTATATATAAGTATCATGTAACGAAAGAATCGGAATAAACATACGTGAATGATAGTACGTCATTTATTAATATAAATCGACTCACAAAAAAACTGAAAATAAATCTCTGGTACATTATTTAGCAATTTTTGGTGGGCGCGGAATTCGTGGCGCACGTCAAACTTGTGGTAACATATTGGTGTCGTATGTCAAATGTCAACAAAATATATTGAAAATATTGCCTCACATTTACTCGAGGACACGACGTACAATCACAAAGACGCAGCCTGTCGGAAAGATAAGGAACCAATCATAAGACGTGCCATCTGTGATGACCTCAATTTAAAGAAATCAATACTTTCGAATGGCATACAGGACCAATCAGAAGTCAGTCAGAACTGATTTTGTCTTGGAACAGTCGGCTTGTCGTGATTGAATAGTCGCCATTGAACTAAACATGCAATTATTTGTTTTCGGTCGGTCAGTATCAACGTAAATTTGTGCTCTAGAAATACTGTTCTTCGGGACCATTAACAAGATTAATTATCACCGCTAAATCAAGTATCAACGGGTGCTACCTACAGTGAATCTCAGTGTAAGGATGTCTTCTCGGTGACGTGTGAGAATAGAAACAAGAGAAACACCAATTCAACATAACATGCAAGAAATGTGCGGTTCGCCACATTGAGACATACGACTTCGGTGAAAGGACAATTGCATGCCATGTGTGCTCAGTAAAGACGTTTGTACGAGTTAGTAACACGTAAATCATATACAGAAGTCGCGTATCTGCAGAAGCCGGACCTATGTAATTTAAGAACATTTATTCTTTATAACGATGACTGGGGTCAGTTAAGTAATTACATGTAGTGTAATGTAAAATTAAATAAATATTTTAATAAATTCTTCTTCGTGTGACAACATATATACTTCCAGAATGAAATATACAATAACATCATATTTAAGTGATAGGTGATTGGTGTACTTGTAATTACTAAAAATATGTGTCCAATAAAATATCCTTGTAAAAAAATTAAATTGGGTATGAAAGTGAAGCCCAGAATATAATATACTATTAAAATTGACGGAATCGAATTTTTGAGTGTTTAATAATTTACAATTAAACATAACGAGCTCAAGGTGCCCTCACATGCGCACGTCATACGACTGCACTGCGCAACAACGTCTGCGCAGGTGCCCCACTAACCTAACCTAACCTAACCTAACCTAACCTAACCTAACCCAAACCAACCAAGACGGGGTAATCTGGATCAGTGCAAATTGGTTTCCTGCGCACGAATTTTGGAAAATGCAAATGGATGCTCAAAAATTATTGAAATTTTGTATGCACGTCATGCCACAGGTAAGTTAATGATATTCATACTCTATTTTGTCTTATCGCTTTTTAGAAATTCGCACGAAGGCATCAAAGTCGTGAGGTGGAGGTTGCGCAAAGTCGGCCACGACCACTTATCAATAACGATATTACGAGCTCACACAATCCCCTTATAACACAAATAGTGCTTATATGCGTGTAATACATCATAACACGTCTAAAATTACATAATGTTTCCACAAGAATTATTTCTTGCAAAATGTATGCAGTGTAGATGTTGACACAAATACGTAGCAGATCCATGCGTAACGATGACCCAATCTAACTCACTATATATAAGTATCATGTAACGAAAGAATCGGAATAAACATACGTGAATGATAGTACGTCATTTATTAATATAAATCGACTCACAAAAAAACTGAAAATAAATCTCTGGTACATTATTTAGCAATTTTTGGTGGGCGCGGAATTCGTGGCGCACGTCAAACTTGTGGTAACATATTGGTGTCGTATGTCAAATGTCAACAAAATATATTGAAAATATTGCCTCACATTTACTCGAGGACACGACGTACAATCACAAAGACGCAGCCTGTCGGAAAGATAAGGAACCAAACATAAGACGTGCCATCTGTGATGACCTCAATTTAAAGAAATCAATACTTTCGAATGGCATACAGGACCAATCAGAAGTCAGTCAGAACTGATTTTGTCTTGGAACAGTCGGCTTGTCGTGATTGAATAGTCGCCATTGAACTAAACATGCAATTTTTTGTTTTCGGTCGGTCAGTATCAACGTAAATTTGTGCTCTAGAAATACTGTTCTTCGGGACCATTAACAAGATTAATTATCACCGCTAAATCAAGTATCAACGGGTGCTACCTACAGTGAATCTCAGTGTAAGGATGTCTTCTCGGTGACGTGTGAGAATAGAAACAAGAGAAACACCAATTCAACATAACATGCAAGAAATGTGCGGTTCGCCACATTGAGACATACGACTTCGGTGAAAGGACAATTGCATGCCATGTGTGCTCAGTAAAGACGTTTGTACGAGTTAGTAACACGTAAATCATATACAGAAGTCGCGTATCTGCAGAAGCCGGACCTATGTAATTTAAGAACATTTATTCTTTATAACGATGACTGGGGTCAGTTAAGTAATTACATGTAGTGTAATGTAAAATTAAATAAATATTTTAATAAATTCTTCTTCGTGTGACAACATATATACTTCCAGAATGAAATATACAATAACATCATATTTAAGTGATAGGTGATTGGTGTACTTGTAATTACTAAAAATATGTGTCCAATAAAATATCCTTGTAAAAAAATTAAATTGGGTATGAAAGTGAAGCCCAGAATATAATATACTATTAAAATTAACGGAATCGAATTTTTGAGTGTTTAATAATTTACAATTAAACATAACGAGCTCAAGGTGCCCTCACATGCGCACGTCATACGACTGCACTGCGCAACAACGTCTGCGCAGGTGCCCCACTAACCTAACCTAACCTAACCTAACCCAAGCCAACCAAGACGGGGTAATCTGGATCAGTGCAAATTGGTTTCCTGCGCACGAATTTTGGAAAATGCAAATGGATGTTCAGAAATTATTGAAATTTTGTATGGACGACATGCCACAGGTAAGTTAATGATATTCATACTCTATTATGTCTTATCGCTTTTTAGAAATTCGCACGAAGGCATCAAAGTCGTGAGGTGGAGGATGCGCAAAGTCGGCCACGACCACTTATCAATAACGATATTACGCGCTCACACAATCCCCCTATAACACAAATAGTGCTTATATGCGTGTAATACATCAAAACACGTCTAAAATTACATAATGTTTACACAAGAATTATTTCTTGCAAAATGTATGCAGTGTAGATGTTGACACAAATACGGAGCAGATCCATGCGTAACGATGACCCAATCTAACTCACTATATATAAGTATCATGTAACGAAAGAATCGGAATAAACATACGTGAATGATAGTACGTCATTTATTAATATCAATCGACTCACAAAAAACTGAAAATAAATCTCTTGTACATTATTTTGCAATGCTTGGTGGGCGCGGAATTCGTGGCGCACGTCAAACTTGTGGTAACATATTGGTGTCGTATGTCAAATGTCAACAAAATATAATGAAAATATAGCCTCAGATTTACTCGAGGACACGACGTACTATCACAAAGACGCAGCCTGTCGGAAAAATAAGGAACCAAAGATAAGACGTGCCATCTGTGATGACCTCAATGGAAAGAAATCAATACTTTCGAATGGCATATAGGACCAATCAGAAGTCAGTCAGTACTGATTTTGTCTTGGAACAGTCGGCTTGTCCCGATTGAATAGTCGCCATTAAACTAAGGTTGTAATTATTTGATTTCGGTCGGTCAGTATCAACGTAAATTTGTGCTCTAGAAATACTGTTCTTCGGGACCATTAACAAGATTAATTATCACCGCTAAATCAAGTATCAACGGGTGCTACCTACAGTGAATCTCAGTGTAAGGATGTCTTCTCGGTGACGTGTGAGAATAGAAACAAGAGAAACACCAATTCAACATAACATGCAAGAAAATGTGCGGTTCGCCACATTGAGACATACGACTTCGGTGAAATTACATTTGCATGCCATGTGTGCTCAGTAAAGACGTTTGTACGAGTTAGTAACACGTAAATCATATACAGAAGTCGCGTATCTGCAGAAGCCGGACCTATGTAATTTAAGAACATTTATTCTTTATAACGATGACTGGGGTCACTTAAGTAATTACATGTAGTGTAATGTAAAATTAAATAAATATTTTAATAAATTCTTCTTCGTGTGACAACATATATACTTCCAGAATGAAATATACAATAACATCATATTTAAGTGATAGGTGATTGGTGTACTTGAAATTACTGAAAATATGTGTCCAATAAAATATCCTTGTAAAAAAATTAAATTGGGTATGAAAGTGAAGCCCAGAATATAATATACTATTAAAATTGACGGAATCGAATTTTTGAGTGTTTAATAATTTACAATTAAACATAACGAGCTCAAGGTGCCCTCACATGCGCACGTCATACGACTGCACTGCGCAACAACGTCTGCGCAGGTGCCCCACTAACCTAACCTAACCTAACCTAACCTAAACTAACCTAACCTAACCCAAACCAACCAAGACGGGGTAATCTGGATAAGTGCAAATTGGTTTCCTGCGCACGAATTTTGGAAAATGCAAATGGATGCTCAGAAATTATTGAAATTTTGTATGGACGACATGCCACAGGTAAGTTAATGATATTCATACTCTATTATGTCTTATCGCTTTTTAGAAATTCGCACGAAGGCATCAAAGTCGAGAGGTGGAGGATGCGCAAAGTCGGCCACGACCACTTATCAATAACGATATTACGCGCTCACACAATCCCCCTATACACAAATAGTGCTTATATGCGTGTAATACATCAAAACACGTCTAAAATTACATAATGTTTCCACAAGAATTATTTCTTGCAAAATGTATGCAGTGTAGATGTTGACACAAATACGTAGCAGATCCATGCGTAACGATGACCCAATCTAACTCACTATATATAAGTATCATGTAACAAAAGAATCGGAATAAACATACGTGAATGATAGTACGTCATTTATTAATATAAATCGACTCACAAAAACTGAAAATAAATCTCTGGTACATTATTTTGCAATGCTTGGTGGGCGCGGAATTCGTTGCGCACGTCAAACTTGTGGTAACATATTGGTGTCGTATGTCAAATGTCAACAAAATATAATCAAAATATAGCCTCAGATTTACTCGAGGACACGACGTACTATCACAAAGACGCAGCCTGTCGGAAAGATAAGGAACCAAACATAAGACGTGCCATCTGTGATGACCTCAATGGAAAGAAATCAATACTTTCGAATGGCATACAGGACCAATCAGAAGTCAGTCAGAACTGATTTTGTCTTGGAACAGTCGGCTTGCCGTGATTGAATAGTCGCCATTAAACTAAGTTTGTAATTATTTGTTTTCGGTCGGTCAGTATCAACGTAAATTTGTGCTCTAGAAATACTGTTTTTCGGGACCATTAACAAGATTAATTATCACCGCTAAATCAAGTATCAACGGGTGCTACCTACAGTGAATCTCAGTGTAAGGATGTCTTCTCGGTGACGTGTGAGAATAGAAACAAGAGAAACACCAATTCAACATAACATGCAAGAAAATGTGCGGTTCGCCACATTGAGACATACGACTTCGGTGAAAGGACATTTGCATGCCATGTGTGCTCAGTAAAGACGTTTGTACGAGTTAGTAACACGTAAATCATATACAGAAGTCGCGTATCTGCAGAAGCCGGACCTATGTAATTTAAGAACATTTATTCTTTATAACGATGACTGGGGTCACTTAAGTAATTACATGTAGTGTAATGTAAAATTAAATAAATATTTTAATAAATTCTTCTTCGTGTGACAACATATATACTTCCAGAATGAAATATACAATAACATCATATTTAAGTGATAGGTGATTGGTGTACTTGTAATTACTAAAAATATGTGTCCAATAAAATATCCTTGTAAAAAAATTAAATTGGGTATGAAAGTGAAGCCCAGAATATAATATACTATTAAAATTGACGGAATCGAATTTTTGAGTGTTTAATAATTTACAATTAAACATAACGAGCTCAAGGTGCCCTCACATGCGCACGTCATACGACTGCACTGCGCAACAACGTCTGCGCAGGTGCCCCACTAACCTAACCTAACCTAACCTAACCTAACCTAACCTAACCTAACCCAAACCAACCAAGACGGGGTAATCTGGATCAGTGCAAATTGGTTTCCTGCGCACGAATTTTGGAAAATGCGAATGGATGCTGAGAAATTATTGAAATTTTGTATGGACGACATGCCACAGGTAAGTTAATGATATTCATACTCTATTATGTCTTATCGCTTTTTAGAAATTCGCACGAAGGCATCAAATTCGAGAGGTGGAGGATGCGCAAAGTCGGCCACGACCACTTATCAATAACGATATTACGCGCTCACACAATCCCCCTATAACACAAATAGTGCTTATATGCGTGTAATACATCAAAACACGTCTAAAATTACATAATGTTTCCAGAAGAATTATTTCTTGCAAAATGTATGCAGTGTAGATGTTGACACAAATACGGAGCAGATCCATGCGTAACGATGACCCAATCTAACTCACTATATATAAGTATCATGTAACGAAAGAATCGGAATAAACATACGTGAATGATAGTACGTCATTTATTAATATGAATCGACTCACAAAAAACTGAAAATAAATCTCTGGTACATTATTTTGCAATGCTTGGTGGGCGCGGAATCCGTGGCGCACGTCAAACTTGTGGTAACATATTGGTGTCGTATGTCAAATGTCAACAAAATATAATGAAAATATTGCCTCAGATTTACTCGAGGACACGACGTACTATCACAAAGACGCAGCCTGTCGGAAAGATAAGGAACCAAACATAAGACGTGCCATCTGTGATGACCTCAATTTAAAGAAATCAATACTTTCGAATGGCATACAGGACCAATCAGAAGTCAGTCAGAACTGATTTTGTCTTGGAACAGTCGGCTTGTCCCGATTGAATAGTCGCCATTAAACTAAGGTTGCAATTATTTGATTTCGGTCGGTCAGTATCAACGTAAATTTGTGCTCTAGAAATACTGTTTTTCGGGACCATTAACAAGATTAATTATCACCGCTAAATCAAGTATCAACGGGTGCTACCTACAGTGAATCTCAGTGTAAGGATGTCTTCTCGGTGACGTGTGAGAATAGAAACAAGAGAAACACCAATTCAACATAACATGCAAGAAAATGTGCGGTTCGCCACATTGAGACATACGACTTCGGTGAAAGGACATTTGCATGCCATGTGTGCTCAGTAAAGACGTTTGTACGAGTTAGTAACACGTAAATCATATACAGAAGTCGCGTATCTGCAGAAGCCGGACCTATGTAATTTAAGAACATTTATTCTTTATAACGATGACTGGGGTCACTTAAGTAATTACATGTAGTGTAATGTAAAATTAAATAAATATTTTAATAAATTCTTCTTCGTGTGACAACATATATACTTCCAGAATGAAATATACAATAACATCATATTTAAGTGATAGGTGATTGGTGTACTTGAAATTACTGAAAATATGTGTCCAATAAAATATCCTTGTAAAAAAATTAAATTGGGTATGAAAGTGAAGCCCAGAATATAATATACTATTAAAATTGACGGAATCGAATTTTTGAGTGTTTAATAATTTACAATTAAACATAACGAGCTCAAGGTGCCCTCACATGCGCACGTCATACGACTGCACTGCGCAACAACGTCTGCGCAGGTGCCCCACAAACCTAACCTAACCTAACCTAACCTAACCTAACCTAACCTAACCCAAACCAACCAAGACGGGGTAATCTGCATCAGTGCAAATTGGTTTCCTGCGCACGAATTTTGGAAAATGCGAATGGATGCTCAGAAATTATTGAAATTTTGTATGGACGACATGCCACAGGTAAGTTAATGATATTCATACTCTATTATGTCTTATCGCTTTTTAGAAATTCGCACGAAGGCATCAAAGTCGAGAGGTGGAGGATGCGCAAAGTCGGCCACGACCACTTATCAATAACGATATTACGCGCGCACACAATCCCCCTATAACACAAATAGTGCTTATATGCGTGTAATACATCAAAACACGTCTAAAATTACATAATGTTTCCAGAAGAATTATTTCTTGCAAAATGTATGCAGTGTAGATGTTGACACAAATACGGAGCAGATCCATGCGTAACGATGACCCAATCTAACTCACTATATATAAGTATCATGTAACGAAAGAATCGGAATAAACATACGTGAATGATAGTACGTCATTTATTAATATGAATCGACTCACAAAAAACTGAAAATAAATCTCTGGTACATTATTTTGCAATGCTTGTTGGGCGCGGAATCCGTGGCGCACGTCAAACTTGTGGTAACATATTGGTGTCGTATGTCAAATGTCAACAAAATATAATGAAAATATTGCCTCAGATTTACTCGAGGACACGACGTACTATCACAAAGACGCAGCCTGTCGGAAAGATAAGGAACCAAACATAAGACGTGCCATCTGTGATGACCTCAATTTAAAGAAATCAATACTTTCGAATGGCATACAGGACCACTCAGAAGTCAGTCAGAACTGATTTTGTCTTGGAACAGTCGGCTTGTCCCGATTGAATAGTCGCCATTAAACTAAGGTTGTAATTATTTGATTTCGGTCGGTCAGTATCAACGTAAATTTGTGATCTAGAAATACTGTTCTTCGGGACCATTAACAAGATTAATTATCACCGCTAAATCAAGTATCAACGGGTGCTAACTACAGTGAATCTCAGTGTAAGGATGTCTTCTCGGTGACGTGTGAGAATAGAAACAAGAGAAACACCAATTCAACATAACATGCAAGAAAATGTGCGGTTCGCCACATTGAGACATACGACTTCGGTGAAAGGACATTTGCATGCCATGTGTGCTCAGTAAAGACGTTTGTACGAGTTAGTAACACGTAAATCATATACAGAAGTCGCGTATCTGCAGAAGCCGGACCTATGTAATTTGAGAACATTTATTCTTTATAACGATGACTGGGGTCACTTAAGTAATTACATGTAGTGTAATGTAAAATTAAATAAATATTTTAATAAATTCTTCTTCGTGTGACAACATATATACTTCCAGAATGAAATATACAATAACATCATATTTAAGTGATAGGTGATTGGTGTACTTGAAATTACTGAAAATATGTGTCCAATAAAATATCCTTGTAAAAAAATTAAATTGGGTATGAAAGTGAAGCCCAGAAAATAATATACTATTAAAATTGACGGAATCGAATTTTTGAGTGTTTAATAATTTACAATTAAACATAACGAGCTCAAGGTGCCCTCACATGCGCACGTCATACGACTGCACTGCGCAACAACGTCTGCGCAGGTGCCCCACTAACCTAACCTAACCTAACCTAACCTAACCTAACCTAACCTAACCCAAACCAACCAAGACGGGGTAATCTGGATCAGTGCAAATTGGTTTCCTGCGCACGAATTTTGGAAAATGCAAATGGATGCTCAGAAATTATTGAAATTTTGTATGGACGACATGCCACAGGTTAGTTAATGATATTCATACTCTATTATGTCTTATCGCTTTTTAGAAATTCGCACGAAGGCATCAAAGTCGTGAGGTGGAGAATGCGCAAAGTCGGCCACGACCACTTATCAATAACGATATTACGCGCTCACACAATCCCCCTATAACACAAATAGCGCTTATATGCGTGTAATACATCAAAACACGTCTAAAATTACATAATGTTTCCACAAGAATTATTTCTTGCAAAATGTATGCAGTGTAGATGTTGACACAAATACGTAGCAGATCCATGCGTAACGATGACCCAATCTAACTCACTATATATAAGTATCATGTAACGAAAGAATCGGAATAAACATACGTGAATGATAGTACATCATTTATGAATATAAATCGACTCACAAAAAACTGAAAATAAATCTCTTGTACATTATTTTGCAATGCTTGGTGGGCGCGGAATTCGTGGCGCACGTCAAACTTGTGGTAACATATTGGTGTCGTATGTCAAATGTCAACAAAATATAATGAAAATATAGCCTCAGATTTACTCGAGGACACGACGTACTATCACAAAGACGCAGCCTGTCGGAAAGATAAGGAACCAAACATAAGACGTGCCATCTGTGATGACCTCAATTTAAAGAAATCAATACTTTCGAATGGCATACAGGACCAATCAGAAGTCAGTCAGAACTGATTTTGTCTTGGAACAGTCGGCTTGTCGTGATTGAATAGTCGCCATTAAACTAAGGTTGTAATTATTTGTTTTCGGTCGGTCAGTATCAACGTAAATTTGTGCTCTAGAAATACTGTTCTTCGGGACCATTAACAAGATTAATTATCACCGCTAAATCAAGTATCAACGGGTGCTACCTACAGTGAATCTCAGTGTAAGGATGTCTTCTCGCTGACGTGTGAGAATAGAAACAAGAGAAACACCAATTCAACATAACATGCATGAAAATGTGCGGTTCGCCACATTGAGACATACGACTTCGGTGAAAGGACATTTGCATGCCATGTGTGCTCAGTAAAGACGTTTGTACGAGTTAGTAACACGTAAATCATATACAGAAGTCGAGTATCTGCAGAAGCCGGACCTATGTAATTTAAGAACATATATTCTTTATAACGATGACTGTGGTCACTTAAGTAATTACATGTAGTGTAATGTAAAATTAAATAAATATTTTAATAAATTCTTCTTCGTGTGACAACATATATACTTCCAGAATGAAATATACAATAACATCATATTTAAGTGATAGGTGATTGGTGTACTTGTAATTACTAAAAATATGTGTCCAATAAAATATCCTTGTAAAAAAATTAAATTGGGTATGAAAGTGAAGCCCAGAATATAATATACTATTAAAATTGACGGAATCGAATTTTTGAGTGTTTAATAATTTACAATTAAACATAACGAGCTCAAGGTGCCCTCACATGCGCACGTCATACGACTGCACTGCGCAACAACGTCTGCGCAGGTGCCCCACTAACCTAACCTAAACTAACCTAACCTAATCTAACCTAACACAAACCAACCAAGACGGGGTAATCTGGATCAGTGCAAATTGGTTTCCTGCGCACGAATTTTGGAAAATGCAAATGGATGCTCAGAAATTATTGAAATTTTGTATGCACGTCATGCCACAGGCAAGTTAATGATATTCATACTCTATTTTGTCTTATCGCTTTTTAGAAATTCGCACGAAGGCATCAAAGTCGTGAGGTGGAGAATGCGCAAAGTCGGCCACGACCACTTATCAATAACGATATTACGCGCTCACACAATCCCCTTATAACACAAATAGTGATTATATGCGTGTAATACATCATAACACGTCTCAAATTACATAATGTTTCCACAAGAATTATTTCTTGCAAAATGTATGCAGTGTAGATGTTGACACAAATACGTAGCAGATCCATGAGTAAAGATGACCCAATCTAACTCACTATATATAAGTATCATGTAACGAAAGAATCGGAAAAAACATACGTGAATGATAGTACGTCATTTATGAATATAAATCGACTCACAAAAAACTGAAAATAAACCTCTTGTTCATTATTTTGCAATGCTTGGTGGGCGCGGAATTCGTGGCGCACGTCAAACTTGTGGTAACATATTGGTGTCGTATGTCAAATGTCAACAAAATATAATGAAAATATAGCCTCAGATTTACTCGAGGACACGACGTACTATCACAAAACGCAGCCTGTCGGAAAGATAAGGAACCAAACATAAGACGTGCCATCTGTGATGACCTCAATTTAAAGAAATCAATACTTTCGAATGGCATACAGGACCAATCATAAGTCAGTCAGAACTGATTTTGTCTTGGAACAGTCGGCTTGTCGTGATTGAATAGTCGCCATTAAACTAAGGTTGTAATTATTTGTTTTCGGTCGGTCAGTATCAACGTAAATTTGTGCTCTAGAAATACTGTTCTTCGGGACCATTAACAAGATTAATTATCACCGCTAAATCAAGTATCAACGGGTGCTACCTACAGTGAATCTCAGTGTAAGGATGTCTTCTCGCTGACGTGTGAGAATAGAAACAAGAGAAACACCAATTCAACATAACATGCATGAAAATGTGCGGTTCGCCACATTGAGACATACGACTTCGGTGAAAGGACAATTGCATGCCATGTGTGCTCAGTAAAGACGTTTGTACGAGTTAGTAACACGTAAATCATATACAGAAGTCGCGTATCTGCAGAAGCCGGACCTATGTAATTTAAGAACATATATTCTTTATAACGATGACTGTGGTCACTTAAGTAATTACATGTAGTGTAATGTAAAATTAAATAAATATTTTAATAAATTCTTCTTCGTGTGACAACATATATACTTCCAGAATGAAATATACAATAACATCATATTTAAGTGATAGGTGATTGGTGTACTTGTAATTACTAAAAATATGTGTCCAATAAAATATCCTTGTAAAAAAATTAAATTGGGTATGAAAGTGAGGCCCAGAATATAATATACTATTAAAATTGACGGAATCGAATTTTTGAGTGTTTAATAATTTACAATTAAACATAACGAGCTCAAGGTGCCCTCACATGCGCACGTCATACGACTGCACTGCGCAACAACGTCTGCGCAGGTGCCCCACTAACCTAACCTAACCTAACCTAACCTAACCTAACCTAACCTAACCCAAACCAACCAAGACGGGGTAATCTGGACCAGTGCAAATTGGTTTCCTGCGCACGAATTTTGGAAAATGCAAATGGATGCTCAGAAATTATTGAAATTTTGTATGGACGACATGCCACAGGTTAGTTAATGATATTCATACTCTATTATGTCTTATCGCTTTTTAGAAATTCGCACGAAGGCATCAAAGTCGTGAGGTGGAGAATGCGCAAAGTCGGCCACGACCACTTATCAATAACGATATTACGCGCTCACACAATCCCCCTATAACACAAATAGTGCTTATATGCGTGTAATACATCAAAACACGTCTAAAATTACATAATGTTTCCACAAGAATTATTTCTTGCAAAATGTATGCAGTGTAGATGTTGACACAAATACGTAGCAGATCCATGCGTAACGATGACCCAATCTAACTCACTATATATAAGTATCATGTAACGAAAGAATCGGAATAAACATACGTGAATGATAGTACGTCATTTATGAATATAAATCGACTCACAAAAAACTGAAAATAAATCTCTTGTACATTATTTTGCAATGCTTGGTGGGCGCGGAATTCGTGGCGCACGTCAAACTTGTGGTAACATATTGGTGTCGTATGTCAAATGTCAACAAAATATAATGAAAATATAGCCTCAGATTTACTCGAGGACACGACGTACTATCACAAAGACGCAGCCTGTCGGAAAGATAAGGAACCAAACATAAGACGTGCCATCTGTGATGACCTCAATTTAAAGAAATCAATACTTTCGAATGGCATACAGGACCAATCAGAAGTCAGTCAGAACTGATTTTGTCTTGGAACAGTCGGCTTGTCGTGATTGAATAGTCGCCATTAAACTAAGGTTGTAATTATTTGTTTTCGGTCGGTCAGTACCAACGTAAATTTGTGCTCTAGAAATACTGTTCTTCGGGACCATTAACAAGATTAATTATCACCGCTAAATCAAGTATCAACGGGTGCTACCTACAGTGAATCTCAGTGTAAGGATGTCTTCTCGCTGACGTGTGAGAATAGAAACAAGAGAAACACCAATTCAACATAACATGCATGAAAATGTGCGGTTCGCCACATTGAGACATACGACTTCGGTGAAAGGACAATTGCATGCCATGTGTGCTCAGTAAAGACGTTTGTACGAGTTAGTAACACGTAAATCATATACAGAAGTCGCGTATCTGCAGAAGCCGGACCTATGTAATTTAAGAACATATATTCTTTATAACGATGACTGTGGTCACTTAAGTAATTACATGTAGTGTAATGTAAAATTAAATAAATATTTTAATAAATTCTTCTTCGTGTGACAACATATATACTTCCAGAATGAAATATACAATAACATCATATTTAAGTGATAGGTGATTGGTGTACTTGTAATTACTAAAAATATGTGTCCAATAAAATATCCTTGTAAAAAAATTAAATTGGGTATGAAAGTGAAGCCCAGAATATAATATACTATTAAAATTGACGGAATCGAATTTTTGAGTGTTTAATAATTTACAATTAAACATAACGAGCTCAAGGTGCCCTCACATGCGCACGTCATACGACTGCACTGCGCAACAACGTCTGCGCAGGTGCCCCACTAACCTAACCTAACCTAACCTAACCTAACCTAACCTAACCTAACCTAACCCAAACCAACCAAGACGGGGTAATCTGGATCAGTGCAAATTGGTTTCCTGCGCACGAATTTTGGAAAATGCAAATGGATGTTCAGAAATTATTGAAATTTTGTATGGACGACATGCCACAGGTAAGTTAATGATATTCATACTCTATTATGTCTTATCGCTTTTTAGAAATTCGCACGAAGGCATCAAAGTCGTGAGGTGGAGGATGCGCAAAGTCGGCCACGACCACTTATCAATAACGATATTACGCGCTCACACAATCCCCCTATAACACAAATAGTGCTTATATGCGTGTAATACATCAAAACACGTCTAAAATTACATAATGTTTCCACAAGAATTATTTCTTGCAAAATGTATGCAGTGTAGATGTTGACACAAATACGGAGCAGATCCATGCGTAACGATGACCCAATCTAACTCACTATATATAAGTATCATGTAACGAAAGAATCGGAATAAACATACGTGAATGATAGTACGTCATTTATTAATATAAATCGACTCACAAAAAACTGAAAATAAATCTCTGGTACATTATTTTGCAATGCTTGGTGGGCGCGGAATTCGTGGCGCACGTCAAACTTGTGGTAACATATTGGTGTCGTATGTCAAATGTCAACAAAATATAATGAAAACATTGCCTCAGATTTACTCGAGGACACGACGTACTATCACAAAGACGCAGCCTGTCGGAAAAATAAGGAACCAAAGATAAGACGTGCCATCTGTGATGACCTCAATGGAAAGAAATCAATACCTTCGAATGGCATATAGGACCAATCAGAAGTCAGTCAGCACTGATTTTGTCTTGGAACAGTCGGCTTGTCCCGATTGAATAGTCGCCATTAAACTAAGGTTGTAATTATTTGATTTCGGTCGGTCAGTATCAACGTAAATTTGTGCTCTAGAAATACTGTTCTTCGGGACCATTAACAAGATTAATTATCACCGCTAAATCAAGTATCAACGGGTGCTACCTACAGTGAATCTCAGTGTAAGGATGTCTTCTCGGTGACGTGTGAGAATAGAAACAAGAGAAACACCAATTCAACATAACATGCAAGAAAATGTGCGGTTCGCCACATTGAGACATACGACTTCGGTGAAAGGACATTTGCTTGCCATGTGTGCTCAGTAAAGACGTTTGTACGAGTTAGTAACACGTAAATCATATACAGAAGTCGCGTATCTGCAGAAGCCGGACCTATGTAATTTAAGAACATTTATTCTTTATAACGATGACTGGGGTCACTTAAGTAATTACATGTAGTGTAATGTAAAATTAAATAAATATTTTAATAAATTCTTCTTCGTGTGACAACATATATACTTCCAGAATGAAATATACAATAACATCATATTTAAGTGATAGGTGATTGGTGTACTTGAAATTACTGAAAATATGTGTCCAATAAAATATCCTTGTAAAAAAATTAAATTGGGTATGAAAGTGAAGCCCAGAATATAATATACTATTAAAATTGACGGACGCGAATTTTTGAGTGTTTAATAATTTACAATTAAACATAACGAGCTCAAGGTGCCCTCACATGCGCACGTCATACGACTGCACTGCGCAACAACGTCTGCGCAGGTGCCCCACTAACCTAACCTAACCTAACCTAACCTAACCTAACCTAACCTAACCCAAACCAACAAAGACGGGGTAATCTGGATCAGTGCAAATTGGTTTCCTGCGCACGAATTTTGGAAAATGCAAATGGATGCTCAGAAATTATTGAAATTTTGTATGGACGACATGCCACAGGTAAGTTAATGATATTCATACTCTATTATGTCTTATCGCTTTTTAGAAATTCGCACGAAGGCATCAAAGTCGTGAGGTGGAGGATGCGCAAAGTCGGCCACGACCACTTATCAATAACGATATTACGCGCTCACACAATCCCCCTATAACACAAATAGTGCTTATATGCGTGTAATACATCAAAACACGTCTAAAATTACATAATGTTTCCACAAGAATTATTTCTTGCAAAATGTATGCAGTGTAGATGTTGACACAAATACGTAGTAGATCCATGCGTAACGATGACCCAATCTAACTCACTATATATAAGTATCATGTAACGAAAGAATCGGAATAAACATACGTGAATGATAGTACGTCATTTATGAATATAAATCGACTCACAAAAAACTGAAAATAAATCTCTTGTACATTATTTTGCAATGCTTGGTGGGCGCGGAATTCGTGGCGCACGTCAAACTTGTGGTAACATATTGGTGACGTATGTCAAATGTCAACAAAATATAATGAAAATATTGCCTCAGATTTACTCGAGGACACGACGTACTATCACAAAGACGCAGCCTGTCGGAAAAATAAGGAACCAAAGATAAGACGTGCCATCTGTGATGACCTCAATGGAAAGAAATCAATACTTTCGAATGGCATATAGGACCAATCAGAAGTCAGTCAGTACTGATTTTGTCTTGGAACAGTCGGCTTGTCCCGATTGAATAGTCGCCATTAAACTAAGGTTGTAATTATTTGATTTCGGTCGGTCAGTATCAACGTAAATTTGTGCTCTAGAAATACTGTTCTTCGGGACCATTAACAAGATTAATTATCACCGCTAAATCAAGTATCAACGGGTGCTACCTACAGTGAATCTCAGTGTAAGGATGTCTTCTCGGTCACGTGTGAGAATAGAAACAAGAGAAACACCAATTCAACATAACATGCAAGAAAATGTGCGGTTGGCCACATTGAGACATACGACTTCGGTGAAAGGACATTTGCATGCCTTGTGTGCTCAGTAAAGACGTTTGTACGAGTTAGTAACACGTAAATCATATACAGAAGTCGCGTATCTGCAGAAGCCGGACCTATGTAATTTAAGAACATTTATTCTTTATAACGATGACTGGGGTCACTTAAGTAATTACATGTAGTGTAATGTAAAATTAAATAAATATTTTAATAAATTCTTCTTCGTGTGACAACATATATACTTCCACAATGAAATATACAATAACATCATATTTAAGTGATAGGTGATTGGTGTACTTGAAATTACTGAAAATATGTGTCCAATAAAATATCCTTGTAAAAAAATTAAATTGGGTATGAAAGTGAAGCCCAGAATATAATATACTATTAAAATTGACGGAATCGAATTTTTGAGTGTTTAATAATTTACAATTAAACATAACGAGCTCAAGGTGCCCTCACATGCGCACGTCATACGACTGCACTGCGCAACAACGTCTGCGCAGGTGCCCCATTAACCTAACCTAACCTAACCTAACCCAAACCAACCAAGACGGGGTAATCTTGATCAGTGCAAATTGGTTTCTTTCGCACGAATTTTGGAAAATGCAAATGGATGCTCAGAAATTATTGAAATTTTGTATGGACGACATGCCACAGGTAAGTTAATGATATTCATACTCTATTATGTCTTATCGCTTTTTAGAAATTCGCACGAAGGCATCAAAGTCGTGAGGTGGAGGATGCGCAAAGTCGGCCAGACCACTTACCAATAACGATATTACGCGCTCACACAATCCCCCTATAACACAAATAGTGCTTATATGCGTGTAATACATCAAAACACGTCTAAAATTACATAATGTTTCCACAAGAATTATTTCTTGCAAAATGTATGCAGTGTAGATGTTGACACAAATACGGAGCAGATCCATGCGTAACGATGACCCAATCTAACTCACTATATATAAGTATCATGTAACGAAAGAATCGGAATAAACATACGTGAATGATAGTACGTCATTTATTAATATAAATCGACTCACAAAAAACTGAAAATAAATCTCTGGAACATTATTTTGCAATGCTTGGTGGGCGCGGAATTCGTGGCGCACGTCAAACTTGTGGTAACATATTGGTGTCGTATGTCAAATGTCAACAAAATATAATGAAAATATTGCCTCAGATTTACTCGAGGACACGACGTACTATCACAAAGACGCAGCCTGTCGGAAAAATAAGGAACCAAAGATAAGACGTGCCATCTGTGATGACCTCAATGGAAAGAAATCAATACTTTCGAATGGCATATAGGACCAATCAGAAGTCAGTCAGTACTGATTTTGTCTTGGAACAGTCGGCTTGTCCCGATTGAATAGTCGCCATTAAACTAAGGTTGTAATTATTTGATTTCGGTCGGTCAGTATCAACGTAAATTTGTGCTCTAGAAATACTGTTCTTCGGGACCATTAACAAGATTAATTATCACCGCTAAATCAAGTATCAACGGGTGCTACCTACAGTGAATCTCAGTGTAAGGATGTCTTCTCGGTGACGTGTGAGAATAGAAACAAGAGAAACACCAATTCAACATAACATGCAAGAAAATGTGCGGTTGGCCACATTGAGACATACGACTTCGGTGAAAGGACATTTGCATGCCTTGTGTGCTCAGTAAAGACGTTTGTACGAGTTAGTAACACGTAAATCATATACAGAAGTCGCGTATCTGCAGAAGACGGACCTATGTAATTTAAGAACATTTATTCTTTATAACGATGACTGGGGTCACTTAAGTAATTACATGTAGTGTAATGTAAAATTAAATAAATATTTTAATAAATTCTTCTTCGTGTGACAACATATATACTTCCACAATGAAATATACAATAACATCATATTTAAGTGATAGGTGATTGGTGTACTTGTAATTACTGAAAATATGTGTCCAATAAAATATCCTTGTAAAAAAATTAAATTGGGTATGAAAGTGAAGCCCAGAATATAATATACTATTAAAATTGACGGAATCGAATTTTTGAGTGTTTAATAATTTACAATTAAACATAACGAGCTCAAGGTGCCCTCACATGCGCACGTCATACGACTGCACTGCGCAACAACGTCTGCGCAGGTGCCCCACTAACCTAACCTAACCTAACCTAACCTAACCTAACCTAACCTAACCCAAACCAACCAAGACGGGGTAATCTGGATCAGTGCAAATTGGTTTCCTGCGCACGAATTTTGGAAAATGCAAATGGATGCTCAGAAATTATTGAAATTTTGTATGGACGACATGCCACAGGTAAGTTAATGATATTCATACTCTATTATGTCTTATCGCTTTTTAGAAATTCGCACGAAGGCATCAAAGTCGTGAGGTGGAGGATGCGCAAAGTCGGCCACGACCACTTATCAATAACGATATTACGCGCTCACACAATCCCCCTATAACACAAATAGTGCTTATATGCGTGTAATACATCAAAACACGTCTAAAATTACATAATGTTTCCACAAGAATTATTTCTTGCAAAATGTATGCAGTGTAGATGTTGACACAAATACGTAGTAGATCCATGCGTAACGATGACCCAATCTAACTCACTATATATAAGTATCATGTAACGAAAGAATCGGAATAAACATACGTGAATGATAGTACGTCATTTATGAATATAAATCGACTCACAAAAAACTGAAAATAAATCTCTTGTACATTATTTTGCAATGCTTGGTGGGCGCGGAATTCGTGGCGCACGTCAAACTTGTGGTGACATATTGGTGACGTATGTCAAATGTCAACAAAATATAATGAAAATATTGCCTCAGATTTACTCGAGGACACGACGTACTATCACAAAGACGCAGCCTGTCGGAAAAATAAGGAACCAAAGATAAGACGTGCCATCTGTGATGACCTCAATGGAAAGAAATCAATACTTTCGAATGGCATATAGGACCAATCAGAAGTCATTCAGTACTGATTTTGTCTTGGAACAGTCGGCTTGTCCCGATTGAATAGTCGCCATTAAACTAAGGTTGTAATTATTTGATTTCGGTCGGTCAGTATCAACGTAAATTTGTGCTCTAGAAATACTGTTCTTCGGGACCATTAACAAGATTAATTATCACCGCTAAATCAAGTATCAACGGGTGCTACCTACAGTGAATCTCAGTGTAAGGATGTCTTCTCGGTCACGTGTGAGAATAGAAACAAGAGAAACACCAATTCAACATAACATGCAAGAAAATGTGCGGTTGGCCACATTGAGACATACGACTTCGGTGAAAGGACATTTGCATGCCTTGTGTGCTCAGTAAAGACGTTTGTACGAGTTAGTAACACGTAAATCATATACAGAAGTCGCGTATCTGCAGAAGCCGGACCTATGTAATTTAAGAACATTTATTCTTTATAACGATGACTGGGGCACTTAAGTAATTACATGTAGTGTAATGTAAAATTAAATAAATATTTTAATAAATTCTTCTTCGTGTGACAACATATATACTTCCACAATGAAATATACAATAACATCATATTTAAGTGATAGGTGATTGGTGTACTTGAAATTACTGAAAATATGTGTCCAATAAAATATCCTTGTAAAAAAATTAAATTGGGTATGAAAGTGAAGCCCAGAATATAATATACTATTAAAATTGACGGAATCGAATTATTGAGTGTTTAATAATTTACAATTAAACATAACGAGCTCAAGGTGCCCTCACATGCGCACGTCATACGACTGCACTGCGCAACAACGTCTGCGCAGGTGCCCCACTAACCTAACCTAACCTAACCTAACCTAACCTAACCCAAACCAACCAAGACGGGGTAATCTGGATCAGTGCAAATTGGTTTCCTGCGCACGAATTTTGGAAAATGCAAATGGATGCTCAGAAATTATTGAAATTTTGTATGGACGACATGCCACAGGTAAGTTAATGATATTCATACTCTATTATGTCTTATCGCTTTTTAGAAATTCGCACGAAGGCATCAAAGTCGTGAGGTGGAGGATGCGCAAAGTCGGCCACGACCACTTATCAATAACGATATTACGCGCTCAAACAATCCCCCTATACACAAATAGTGCTTATATGCGTGTAATACATCAAAACACGTCTAAAATTACATAATGTTTCCACAAGAATTATTTCTTGCAAAATGTATGCAGTGTAGATGTTGACACAAATACGGAGCAGATCCATGCGTAACGATGACACAATCTAACTCACTATATATAAGTATCATGTAACGAAAGAATCGGA
The DNA here is from genome assembly GCF_977971745.1 of Zootermopsis nevadensis. Classification (NCBI taxonomy): domain Eukaryota; kingdom Metazoa; phylum Arthropoda; class Insecta; order Blattodea; family Termopsidae; genus Zootermopsis; species Zootermopsis nevadensis. Next base: position 3,295,589 of record NW_028259145.1, read on the forward strand.
ATAAACATACGTGAATGATAGTACGTCATTTATTAATATAAATCGACTCACAAAAAACTGAAAATAAATCTCTGGTACATTATTTTGCAATGCTTGGTGGGCGCGGAATTCGTGGCGCACGTCAAACTTGTGGTAACATATTGGTGTCGTATGTCAAATGTCAACAAAATATAATGAAAATATTGCCTCAGATTTACTCGAGGACACGACGTACTATCACAAAGACGCAGCCTGTCGGAAAAATAAGGAACCAAAGATAAGACGTGCCATCTGTGATGACCTCAATGGAAAGAAATCAATACTTTCGAATGGCATATAGGACCAATCAGAAGTCAGTCAGTACTGATTTTGTCTTGGAACTGTCGGCTTGTCCCGATTGAATAGTCGCCATTAAACTAAGGTTGTAATTATTTGATTTCGGTCGGTCAGTATCAACGTAAATTTGTGCTCTAGAAATACTGTTCTTCGGGACCATTAACAAGATTAATTATCACCGCTAAATCAAGTATCAACGGGTGCTACCTACAGTGAATCTCAGTGTAAGGATGTCTTCTCGGTGACGTGTGAGAATAGAAACAAAAGAAACACCAATTCAACATAACATGCAAGAATATGTGCGGTTCGCCACATTGAGACATACGACTTCGGTGAAAGGACAATTGCATGCCATGTGTGCTCAGTAAAGACGTTTGTACGAGTTAGTAACACGTAAATCATATACAGAAGTCGCGTATCTGCAGAAGCCGGACCTATGTAATTTGAGAACATTTATTCTTTATAACGATGACTGGGGTCACTTAAGTAATTACATGTAGTGTAATGTAAAATTAAATAAATATTTTAATAAATTCTTCTTCGTGTGACAACATATATACTTCCAGAATGAAATATACAATAACATCATATTTAAGTGATAGGTGATTGGTGTACTTGTAATTACTAAAAATATGTGTCCAATAAAATATCCTTGTAAAAAAATTAAATTGGGTATGAAAGTGAAGCCCAGAATATAATATACTATTAAAATTGACGGAATCGAATATTTGAGTGTTTAATAATTTACAATTAAACATAACGAGCTCAAGGTGCCCTCACATGCGCACGTCATACGACTGCACTGCGCAACAACGTCTGCGCAGGTGCCCCACTAACCTAACCTAACCTAACCTAACCTAACCTAACCTAACCCAAACCAACCAAGACGGGGTAATCTGGATCAGTGCAAATTGGTTTCCTGCGCACGAATTTTGGAAAATGCAAATGGATGCTCAGAAATTATTGAAATTTTGTATGGACGACATGCCACAGGTAAGTTAATGATATTCATACTCTATTATGTCTTATCGCTTTTTAGAAATTCGCACGAAGGCATCAAAGTCGTGAGGTGGAGGATGCGCAAAGTCGGCCACGACCACTTATCAATAACGATATTACGCGCTCACACAATCCCCCTATAACACAAATAGTGCTTATATGCGTGTAATACATCAAAACACGTCTAAAATTACATAATGTTTCCACAAGAATTATTTCTTGCAAAATGTATGCAGTGTAGATGTTGACACAAATAAGGAGCAGATCCATGCGTAACGATGACCCAATCTAACTCACTATATATAAGTATCATGTAACGAAAGAATCGGAATAAACATACGTGAATGATAGTACGTCATTTATTAATATAAATCGACTCACAAAAAACTGAAAATAAATCTCTGGTACATTATTTTGCAATGCTTGGTGGGCGCGGAATTCGTGGCGCACGTCAAACTTGTGGTAAAATATTGGTGTCGTATGTCAAATGTCAACAAAATATAATGAAAATATTGCCTCAGATTTACTCGAGGACACGACGTACTATCACAAAGACGCAGCCTGTCGGAAAAATAAGGAACCAAAGATAAGACGTGCCATCTGTGATGACCTCAATGGAAAGAAATCAATACTTTCGAATGGCATATAGGACCAATCAGAAGTCAGTCAGTACTGATTTTGTCTTGGAACTGTCGGCTTGTCCCGATTGAATAGTCGCCATTAAACTAAGGTTGTAATTATTTGATTTCGGTCGGTCAGTATCAACGTAAATTTGTGCTCTAGAAATACTGTTCTTCGGGACCATTAACAAGATTAATTATCACCGCTAAATCAAGTATCAACGGGTGCTACCTACAGTGAATCTCAGTGTAAGTATGACTTCTCGGTGACGTGTGAGAATAGAAACAAAAGAAACACCAATTCAACATAACATGCAAGAATATGTGCGGTTCGCCACATTGAGACATACGACTTCGGTGAAAGGACAATTGCATGCCATGTGTGCTCAGTAAAGACGTTTGTACGAGTTAGTAACACGTAAATCATATACAGAAGTCGCGTATCTGCAGAAGCCGGACCTATGTAATTTGAGAACATTTATTCTTTATAACGATGACTGGGGTCACTTAAGTAATTACATGTAGTGTAATGTAAAATTAAATAAATATTTTAATAAATTCTTCTTCGTGTGACAACATATATACTTCCAGAATGAAATATACAATAACATCATATTTAAGTGATAGGTGATTGGTGTACTTGTAAATACTAAAAATATGTGTCCAATAAAATATCCTTGTAAAAAAATTAAATTGGGTATGAAAGTGAAGCCCAGAATATAATATACTATTAAAATTGACGGAATCGAATTTTTGAGTGTTTAATAATTTACAATTAAAGATAACGAGCTCAAGGTGCCCTCACATGCGCACGTCATACGACTGCACTGCGCAACAACGTCTGCGCAGGTGCCCCACTAACCTAACCTAACCTAACCTAACCTAACCTAACCTAACCCAAACCAACCAAGACGGGGTAATCTGGATCAGTGCAAATTGGTTTCCTGCGCACGAATTTTGGAAAATGCAAATGGATGCTCAGAAATTATTGAAATTTTGTATGGACGACATGCCACAGGTAAGTTAATGATATTCATACTCTATTATGTCTTATCGCTTTTTAGAAATTCGCACGAAGGCATCAAAGTCGTGAGGTGGAGGATGCGCAAAGTCGGCCACGACCACTTATCAATAACGATATTACGCGCTCACACAATCCCCCTATAACACAAATAGTGCTTATATGCGTGTAATACATCAAAACACGTCTAAAATTACATAATGTTTCCACAAGAATTATTTCTTGCAAAATGTGTGCAGTGTAGATGTTGACACAAATACGTAGCAGATCCGTGCGTAACGATGACCCAATCTAACTCACTATATATAAGTATCATGTAACGAAAGAATCGGAATAAACATACGTGAATGATAGTACGTCATTTATTAATATAAATCGACTCACAAAAAAATTGAAAATAAATCTCTGGTACATTATTTTGCAATGCTTGGTGGGCGCGGAATTCGTGGCGCACGTCAAACTTGTGGTAACATATTGGTGTCGTATGCCAAATGTCAACAAAATATATTGAAAATATTGCCTCACATTTACTCGAGGACACGACGTACTATCACAAAGACGCAGCCTGTCGGAAAAATAAGGAATCAAAGATAAGACGTGCCATCTGTGATGACCGCAATGGAAAGAAATCAATAATTTCGAATGGCATATACGACCAATCAGAAGTCAGTCAGAACGGATTTTGTCTTGTAACAGTCGGCTTGTCCCAATTGAATAGTCGCCATTAAACTACAGTTGAAATTAATTGATTTCGGTCGGTCAGTATCAACGTAAATTTGTGCTCTAGAAATAGTGTTCTTCGGGAAAATTAACAAGATTAATTACCACCGCTAAATCACGTATCAACGGGTGCTACCTACAGTGAATCTCAGTGTAAGGATGTCTTCTCGGTGACGTGTGAGAATAGAAACAAGTGAAACACCAATTCAACATAACATGCAAGAATATGTGCGGTTTGCCACATTGAGACATACGACTTCGGTGAAAGGACATTTGCAATCCATGTGTGCTCAGTAAATACGTTTGTACGAGTTAGTAACACGTAAATCATATACAGATGTCGCGTATCTGCAAAAGCCGGACCTATGTAATTTGAGATCATTTATTCTTTATAACGATGACTGGGGTCACTTAAGTAATTACATGTAGTGTAATGTAAAATTAAATAAATATTTTAATAAATTCTTCTTCGTGTGACAACATATATACTTCCACAATGAAATATACAATAACATCATATTTAAGTGATAGGTGATTGGTGTACTTGCAATTACTGAAAATATGTGTCCAATAAAATATCGTTGTAAAAAAATTAAATTGGGTATGAATGTGAAGCCCACAATATAATATACTATTTAAATTGACGGAATCGAATTTTTGAGTGTTTAATAATTTACAATTAAACATAACGAGCTCAAGGTGCCCTCACATGCGCACGTCATACGACTGCACTGCGCAACAACGTCTGCGCAGGTGCCCCACTAACCTAACCTAACCTAACCTAACCCAACCCAAACCAACCAAGACGGGGTAATCTGGATCAGTGCAAATTGGTTTCCTGCGCACGAATTTTGGAAAATGCAAATGGATGCTCAAAAATTATTGAAATTTTGTATGGACGTCATGCCACAGGTGAGTTAATGATATTCATACTCTATTATGTCTTATCGCTTTTTAGAAATTCGAACGAAGGCATCAAAATCGTGAGTTGGAGTTTGCGCAAAGACGGCCACGACCACTTATCAATAACGTTATTACGCGTTCACACAAGTTAACGAAATTTTGTATAGACGTCATGACACATGTAGGTTAATGAAATACATATTCTATTATATCATAACAATTGTAATAAAGTAATACGAGAAGGCGACAAATTCGGGAGTTGGACACGAGTGAAATCGGCCACGACGAATATGTTAGAAACATAAAATTAACTTAATTACGCAGACAAGTGCAGTTCACATTAAATAAATCGTGTGTATACGCGATTATATACATGTTTTAACACATATACACACAAAAGTATATTTTTTTACGAATGAAATATACCTCAAATTCGGCACAACGGCCGCGGCAGGTACATACGTAGCAAATCGCATACAGAATCAATCATACGTAAATACGTATGATACGATCAGCCGTAAATATGTGTAAGTGAATGATTTTGCTTCAATTAGCAATTTCATGTCGGCCTCAAACAATTTTAAAATGTACTTGGAATAGTTAAATACGCTAGTAATATTCAGTTTGTCTCATTTTGAGCTCATTTGCGTTTTCTTTTAACGGGGTCTTCTGCGCCTAATAGCTGCTACACGCCTACAAACAGTCGACAAACAATGTTTGCAAACAGTTTATCGACTGTATTTTGCTTTCCACTTGTAACCGGAAAAAAACACCGAATATTAGTTTGGAGAACGATATTTGGTTTCAAAATGTTTTCCACCAGTGTGTTCGGGTGTGTAGGAGCCTTAAAATAAAAAAAAAGATTGCTTGATAACATCACGTTGGTTACGCCAAAGAGAGTCAAGTGTACTGTCACCGCGTTGTAAATATTTTCCCCATGAGATTCATTTTGTAATTTCATCAACCGTCACTTCGTTCTCTGACACTAAATGTAAGTGCAGTTTAGGAACACACAACACTTCGAAAATACATTCTGACTGTGGCCAATTCCAAAATTGTTCGACAATTGATATTTACAATTTTAAGGGGTTTTGACGACGGTAGTTTACATCTAAATTTATTCTTTGTCAAGACTTTTTCCATCGTCTGTTCTTTAAAATCACGACGTTTCGAAGGCTGGTTCTGTCTCCGTCTTCAGGTGAGAGGTACCTACTCTGTTGGGTCCCTTATTAGTTGAGTAGGTACCTCTCACCTAAAGACGGAGACAGAACCAGCCTCCGAAACGTCGTGATTTTAAAGAACAGACGATGGAAAAAGTCTTGACAAAGAATAATTTTAAATGGATACTTTGCTGCATCATTTAATTTGTCTATGTCCACTTTTGTGTCAGGTTTGTTTAGCTTTTTTTCCAACTTATATTATGTTTCCGTTGCGTCTACTGATAAACAAGACTAATGTTGCAACGTTGAATATGTTCATGCCAAAATGACTCAAGCGCAAGGTTACCGTATTATAAAGATTTTTCCGAAAAGAACTATTTTCAGCATTAAAAAGAGTTAAGCAGATGAACTGTGAAGTCCAGCGGTCGGAATTGGCACTTATACTATAACACCAAGAAACCAACGTAGTTATTAAGTTTCTTTCATGCAACTGCATTATACATCTTCAGCAAAAGTTACATTACAATAAGTAATGACGTTTTATTTAGGTAAAGTACTCGAAAACAAATTTCTCTACAACCTTGGGCAAAAATTCAAATTTCCCAACGTACTGCTGGAGTTTCCAGGCATTTCCCTAAAAGACGTGGAGATCCTATGAATTAGTAATGGCGGATTACAATCGTAGGAAGCGTGCTTTTTGCTGTTCTGTATATGAAGAAACGCATTCATCGACCGCTGCAGAACGTCCTTACCAAATAAGATTTGAGGAGCAGTCTCCTAGCAGTGTTTTCAATATTGTGTGGCAATCGCAGTTCAAGAAGATAAAGAATTCTTCGGGAACAAACCGTGTTTACTGAAGAAACTACGTTTCACGAAAGTGGTTAGTAACAATTTCTAACCATGCGGGGATCAGAATCGCCCGGGTTCGTAGTTGAACATCATCACCGCTTTCCGAAACTGAACAGCTATAAACAAAAACTTTGATGTTGCACCACTGTTGTAAAGCAATCTATTTTCCAATACGTGGTATGAATAAAAACCTTTTAAATCTATACTGTAATTTGCAGTCGCCCTTCAACGTTCGTGCCGCTTGATTTCAACTTTAGTCAAACGACGCACACAGTTTTTATTAAAAAGCAGTTTATCAATCTCCTACTCACCCCTCCTACGCGATGACCTCGAAGATACTGGTCTTCTTAGCGCATGGAGACCGCACGCATAAGAACAGAGACTGCAGACCAACCAAGTCCTCACAATAGCAAATTATGAACGACACACGCAAAACAGTCAAACTGGGCACCAGAACAGCATTCAGCACAAGGCATACGTAAGAAACAGATGAGTCTTCACAGCCAATATGTCTTTTTAAGAAATGTAGACTATTTCACAAGAATAAAATGCACATCACTTGGCTTGTAAATCTTAATTTGTGGCAATGATATTAAAGAATCTGTACACATCGCAGTATTGATCCCGAACATTATAAATGTTACGAATAAAATCACAGATAATATCCAACTGACAACGAAATGACATAGTCAGCACATCATAAATATTATTAATTTAAATTAAAGAACATTAAAACTGTTGTCGAGGGAATTGTGAATAACTCTGAGAAGTTTATTTGGCCATGTGTCGGACAGTGTCGATTGCAGTGGTCAAATGAACATTAGTTGTTTCGTAACAGACACTTTTATACATATCTGAAACTAAAGAAATTTTGTGATCTTGTTTCAGTTCAAAAGTTCCCCAAACAAACTCATGATTTAAATTTGGTTTTAATCAAACGTTTACAATGAACCACAGTTAGCCCATGTTACATTTTGTGGCGGCTTCAGTGGATACAAAACCAGTTACTTGTATCAACTAAACTGACAACAGTCTATTATTCTTAACAAATTGCTTTACTGTAGTAATGACCTTGATGTTTTCATTGAAAATAAGGACATAACGTGTTAAAACCTTTCATCTTGCGTATCATGTCATTAAATATGATTTATAATTAGGATCACACCGCAAATTAAATATTCAAAGTAAAATGTTCCGTAAACCAACTTCACAACTCTTCTTTAATGTTGACAATGGACCCGCGAAAATCTCTCACTGCTTACGGAAGTCACAATCACACGCCACATGTCAACGCCAATAACGGCGAACCGGCAGGCTTACATCCTACGGCCACAACCTGCGACAAGCGACTGTGACACTGCGCAGAACCAGCGAGCAACTGAGGGGAACGCGCAACGTAAACAGAGACACCGCTAACAGTTACGGGAATGGTCTCAAGATGAATAGGTCTCCGATTTAAGAAGTTTTAAAACGTCGCCGTGTAGAAAGAATATCACACCTGAAGATTTCTGTCTTCTGGGTTGTTGCGCTGTGTAGTCTGGTAGATGCTAACCAACGTTTCAGAGGTCATACTGCCTAAATCATCAGGGCGATGAAGATTTCTGTCTTCTGGGTTGTTGCGCTGTGTAGTCTGGTCGATGTTAACCAACGTTTCAGAGGTCATACTGCCTCCGTCATCAGAGTATGAAGATTTCTGTCTTCTGGGTTGTTGCGCTGTGTAGTCTGGTCGATGTTAACCAACGTTTCAGAGGTCATACTGCCTCCATCATCAGAGTATGAAGTTTTCTGTCTTCTGGGTTGTTGCGCTGTGTAGTCTGGTAGATGCTAACCAACGTTTCAGAGGTCATACTGCCTCCGTCATCAGGGCGCTGATTCGTTGGTAAACATCTACCATACTACACGGCGCAACAACCCAGAAGACAGAAAACTTCATACTCATCGCTCTGATGACGGAGGAAGTATGACCTCTGAAAAGTTGGTTAACATCGACCAGACTACACAGCGTAACAACCCAGAAGACAGAAATCTTCATACTCACCGCTGTGAAAAGCTCAAATCTTACAATATCACACCTGTCTTTAGGGCATTTATCCGATCGAGATACGCTTTTCATTTCATCATAAAACATTTTAATTTCATCCATCCCTCATTCTACCGATGTTCACTATTTCGCTAATCTTTTACGTGTATATGACGCACTAACTTATTTTAATCGATCTTGTTTGAGAATGGTCCCCACCACAGTTACATGATCCTACTCCACTTTCTTTACAGAGTGTTAAAAAAATGGTATTTAGAACATACGACTGGCTCATTAAATCGACGAATGAATAACGATCCCAAGGTCTGAAACTGCAGCTACAGAGTTTTAACAGCCAATAACAAAGTACTTAATGACAAGGCAATCCAACGTAAAGGACGAGTTGTAACCTAAAACTTCACAGGCCTTCATGCGTGCGTGCGTGTGAAAATACGGTTAATGCAATTATTTACGCAGCTTCTTAGAAAGGGCCCAGCATTTTAGATCATAGTCGGTCTCCTTCAGTGACATTTACTGATTATAAGAACGTGAACAGGAAGCCCTTCAATACCTTCATTTGTGCGACTTAATTCGTGCCACATTTTTTAGTGTTCTGTCTGACGACAGGTCCATACGAACAGGATCCTTCCATATTTTTCTCGGACTGGGACCTGTTCATATACGTTCTTGGCAGATGATCCAGAAGTGGTTTGCCATTGCCTTCTTCTGTGTGTGAATGGAGTAATTGTTGGAATGCCACGGAGGAAAACTCCGTGTTGCCTAGACCACGGCCTTTCCCAACACAAGTTATAAATTCGGGCACCGCCGGGAATCGAAACCTAGACCCCAGGATTACAAAGCCAGCGTTCTAACCGCTAGACCATCGTGCGACATACTAAAATAAAATTTCCAAAACTTCACATCAGTAAAGTCGTCATTCGCAGACGGCTGTCTTCTGGGTTGTTGCGCTTTGTAGTCTGGTAGAAGTTAAACGACGTTTCAGAGGTCCTTGCTGCCTCCATCATCACCATCATTATTTATAAGAAGCACTATCCAGAAACAGAAGCACAGTTTGCATTTTCATAAGCCCGTGGTACGTCTCTTTTGATTACCGACATCCCAGTCTGGCGCGTGCGGTCAGAAGAGCACTGAACACAAGTATCCAGCCCTCGCATGGTACGCATACGAAATATCGCTTGCTGCATCTCTTTTACGGCCATATGTATGCATGAATGTGGGATGTGTTCGTATAACACATTCTCTATCCCCCAGCTGTCCAGATGAATACTGAAGCTGTATAACTTTCGATTGAAACAACACATTTCTAGGCTCGTTCAGAATGAAAAGTTTCAAAAATGCTCCTGATGGCTTCTCCGTGTTTCCCTGCCTCTTTGTCCACAAATCGAGAATAGCAATATGTATTTTAATTACACTGATATTGGCAAATTAGAGACATTCCAGTCTTAGCTAATGCGAAGGTTTCGATAGCAAGTGGACAGATATGAGACTTGTGTCCCAACACACTATTTATGTTTTGTATTATTGTTTTCCTGCGTCTCTCAGCTCGAGAAACATTAAAATGACTTCGGTAATACATAGAAACCTGTAACTATCGTTCCCCGAACTATCGTTTTCCCGCATGGATCGTCCGTTTTGTTCGATCCCGGATACATCTCATATAGAAAAATGTTAAATTTTCCCGCTTCTATCGTTCCTCAACTATCATGTGTTTCCTATGGTGACAGCCAAATAAATTTCAGATGTACTTAATTCATAGAGGTTGGAGCCGTCTAAATGTGACGTTAGTGTGGATATGTATATCTCGATACATTTCAAAATAAAATGTTCAAATCTGTAATCTATTATGTCTAAACGCTTTATATAAATACCCAATAATCCATCAAGACGTGAGGTGGAGGATGCGCAACATCGGAAACGACCACTTACCAACAACGATATTACGAGCTTAAGCAGTTCCAATATAACACAAATAGTGTTTATATGAATGTAATACATAATAATACGTCTGAAGTTACATAATGTTTCCACAAGAATTATTTCTTGCAAAATGTATGCAGTGAAGATGGTGACACAAATACAATTACAATTAAACATAACGAGCTCAAGGTGCCCTCACATGCGCACGTCATACGACTGCACTGCGAAACAACGTCTGCGCAGGTGCCCCAGTAACCTAACCTAACCTAACCTAACCTAACATAACCCAAACCAACCAAGACGGGGTAATCTGGATCAGTGCTAATTGGTTTCCTGCGCACGAATTTTGGAAAATGCAAATGGATGCTCAGAAATTATTGAAATTTTGTATGGAAGTCATGCCACAGTTAAGTTAATGATATTCATACTCTATTATGTCTTATCGCTTTTTAGAAATTCGCACGAAGGCATCAAAGTCGTTAGGTGGAGGATGCGCAAAGTCGGCCACGACCACTTATCAATAACGATATTACGCGCTCACACAATCCCCTTATAACACAAATAGTGCTTATATGCGTGTAATACATCATAACACGTCTAAAATTACATAATGTTTCCACAAGAATTATTTCTTGCAAAATTTATGCAGTGTAGATGTTGACACAAATACGTAGCAGATCCATGCTTAACGATGACCCAATCTAACTCACTATATATAAGTATCATGTAACGAAAGAATCGGAATAAACATACGTGAATGATAGTACGTCATTTATTAATATAAATCGACTCACAAAAAAACTGAAAATAAATCTCTGGTACATTATTTTGCAATGCTTGGTGGGCGCGGAATTCGTGGCGCACGTCAAACTTTTGGTAACATATTGGTGTCGTATGTCAAATGTCAACAAAAAAAAATAGTGAAAATATTGCCTCACATTTACTCGAGTACACGACGTACTATCACAAAGACACAGCCTGTCGGAAAAAGAAGGAACCAAAAATAAGACGTGCCATCTGTGATGACCTCAATGGAAAGAAATCAATACTTTCGAATGGCATATAGGACCAATCAGAAGTCAGTCAGTACTGATTCTGTCTTGGAAGTGTCGGCTAGTCCCATTTGAATAGTCGCCATTAAACTAATGTTGGAATTATGTCATTTCGGTCGGTCATTATCAACGTAAATTTGTGCTCTAGAAATAGTGTTCTTCGGGACCATTAACAAGATTAATTACCACCGCTAAATCACGTATCAACGGGTGCTACCTACAGTGAATCTCAGTGTAAGGATGTCTTCTCGGTGACGTGTGAGAATAGAAACAAGTGAAACACCAATTCAACATAACATGCAAGAATATGTGCCGTTCGCCACATTGAGACATACGACTTTGGTGAAAGGACATTTGCATGCCATGTGTGCACAGTAAAGACGTTTGTACGAGTTAGTAACACGTAAATCATATACAGATGTCGCGTATCTGCAGAAGCCGGACCTATGTAATTTGAGAACATTTATTCTTTATAACGATGATTGGGGTCACTTAAGTTATTACATGTAGTGTAATGTAAAATTAAATAAATATTTTAATAAATTCTTCTTCGTGTGACAACATTTATATTTCCACAATGAAATATACAATAACTTCATATTTAAGTGATAGGTGATTGGTGTACTTGCAATTACTAAAAATATGTGTCCAATAAAATATCCTTGTAAAAAAATTAAATTGGGTATGAAAGTGAAGCCCAGAATATAATATACTATTTAAATTGACGGAATCGAATTTTTGAGTGTTTAATAATTTACAATTAAACATAACGAGCTCAAGGTGCCCTCACATGCTAACGTCATACGACTGCACTGCGCAACAACGTCTGCGCAGGTGCCCCACAACCTAACCTAACCTAACCTAACCTAATCTAACCTAACCTAACCCAAACCAACCAAGACGGGGTAATCTGGATAAGTGCAAATTGGTTTCCTGCGCACGAATTTTGGAAAATGCAAATGGATGCTCAGAAATTATTGAAATTTTGTATGGACGTCATGCCACAGGTAAGTTATTGATATTCATACTCTATTATGTCTTATCGCTTTTTAGAAATTCGCACGAAGGCATCAAATTCGTGAGGTGCAGGATGCGCAAAGTCGGCCACGACCACTTATCAATAACGATATTACGCGCTCACACAATCCCCTTAAAACACAAATAGTGCTTATATGCGTGTAATACATCATAACACGTCTAAAATTACATAATGTTTCCACAAGAATTATTTCTTGCGAAATGTATGCAGTGTAGATGTTGACACAAATACGTAGCAGATCCATGCGTAAGGATGACCCAATCTAACTCACCATATATATAAGTATCATGTAACGAAAGAATCGGAATAAACATACGTGAATGATAGTACGTCATTTATTAATATAAATCGACTCACAAAAAAACTGAAAATAAATCTCTGGTACATTATTTTGCAATGCATGGTGGGCGCGGAATTCGTGGCGCACGTCAAACTTGTGGTAACATATTGGTGTCGTATGTCAAATGTCAACAAAATATATTGAAAATATTGCCTCACTTTTACTCGAGGACACGACGTACTATCACAAAGACCCAGCCAGTCGGAAAAATAAGGAACCAAAGATAAGACGTGCCATCTGTGATGACCTCAATTAAAAGAAATCAATACTTTCGAATGGCATATAGGACCAATCAGAAGTCAGTCAGTACTGATTTTTTCTTGGAACAGTCGCTTGTCCCGATTGAATATTCGCCATTAAACTACGATTGGAATTATTTGATTTCGGTCGGTCAGTATCAACGAAAATTTTTGCTCTAGAAATAGTGTTCTTCGGGACCATTAACAAGATTAATTACCACCGCTAAATCACGTATCAACGGGTGCTACCTACACTGAATCTCAGTGTAAGGATGTCTTCTCGGTGACGTGTGAGAATAGAAACAAGTGAAACACCAATTCAACATAACATGCAAGAATATGTGCGGTTCGCCACATTGAGACATACGACTTCGGTGAAAGGACATTTGCATGCCATGTGTGCTCAGTAAAGAAGTTTGTACGAGTTAGTAACACGTAAATCATATACAGATGTCGCGTATCTGCAGAAGCCGGACCTATGTAATTTGAGATCATTTATTCTTTATAACGATGACTGGGGTCACTTAAGTAATTACATGTAGTGTAATGTAAAATTTAATAAATATTTTAATAAATTCTTCTTCAAGTGACAACATATATACTTCCAGAATGAAATATACAATAACATCATATTTAAGTGATAGGTGATTGGTGTACTTGCAATTACTGAAAATATGTGTCCAATAAAATATCCTTGTAAAAAAATTAAATTGGGTATGAAAGTGAAGACCAGAATATAATATAATATTTAAATTGACGGAATCGAATTTTTGAGTGTTTAATAATTTACAATTAAACATAACGAAATCAAGGTGCCCTCACATGCGCACGTCATACGACTGCACTGCGCAACAACGTATGCGCAGGTGCCCCCCTAACCTAACCTAACCTAACCTAACCCACACCAACCAAGACGGGGTAATCTGGATCAGTGCAAATTGGTTTCCTGTGCACGAATTTTGGAAAATGCAATTGGATGCTCAGAAATTATTGAAATTTAGTATGGACGTCATGCCACAGATAATTTAATGATATTCATACTCTATAATGTATTATCGCTTTTTAGAAATTCGAACGAAGGCATCAAAATCGTGAGTTAGAGGATGCGCAAAGTCGGCCACGACCAGTTATCAATAATGATATTACGTGCTCAAACAATCCCTATATAAGACAAATACTGGTTATATGAGTGTAATACATCAAAACACATCTAAAATTAAATAATGTTTCCACAAGAATTATTTCTTGCAAAATTTATGCAGTGTAAATGTTGACGCAAATACGTAGCAGATTCATGCGTAACGATGACCCAATCTAACTCACTATAAACAAGTATCATGTAACGAAAGAATCGAAATAAACATACGTGAATGATAGTACGTCATTTATTAATATTAATCGGCTCACAAGAAGCTGAAAATAAATCTCTGGTTATTATTTTGCAATGCTTGGTGGGCGCAGAATTCGTGGCGCACGTCAAACTTGTGGTAACATATTGGGGTCGTATGTCAAATGTCAACAAAGTATATTGAAAATATTGCCTCACATTTACTCGACGACACGACGTACAATCACTAAGACGCAGCCTGTCGGAAAAATAAGGAACCAAAGATAAGACGTGCCATCTGTGATGACCTCAATGGAAAGAAATCAATACTTTCGAATGGCATATAGGGCAAATCAAAAGTCAGTCAGTACTGATTTTGTCTTGGAACAGTCAGCTTGTCCCGATTGAATAGTCGTTATTAAACTACGGTTGTAATTATTTGATTTCGGTCGGTCAGTATCAACGTTAATTTGTGCTCTAGAAATAGTGTTCTTCGGGACCATTAACAAGATTAATTACCACCGCTAAATCACATATCAACGGGTGCTACCTACAGTGAATCTCAGTGTAAGGATGTCTTCTCGGTGACGAGTGAGATTAGAAACAAGTGAAACTCCAATCCAACATAACATGCAAGAATATGTGCGGTTCGCCACATTGAGACATACGACTTCGGTGAAAGGACATTTGTATGCCATGTGTGCTCAGTATAGACGTTTGTACGAGTTAGTAACACGTAAATCATATACAGATGTCGCGTATCTGCAGAAGCTGGACCTATGTAATTTGAGAACATTTATTCTTTATAACGATGACTGGGGTCACTTAAGGAATTACATGTAGTGTAATGTAAAATTAAATAAATATTTTAATAAATTCTTCTTCGTGTGACAACATATATTCTTCCACAATGAAATATTCAATAACATCATAATTAAGTGATAGGTGATTGGTGTACTTGCAATTACTGAAAATGTGTGTCCAATAAAATATCCTTGTAAAAAAATTGAATTGTGTATGAAAGTGAAGCCCAGAATATAATATAATATTTAAATTGACGGAATCGAATTTTTGTGTGTTTAATAATTTACAATTAAACATAACGAAATCAAGGTGCCCTCACAGGCGCACGTCATACGACTGCACTGCGCAACAACGTCTGCGCAGAAGCCCCACTAACCTAACCTAACCTAACCTAACCTAACCTAACCCAAACTAACCAAGCCGGGGTAATCTGGATCAGTGCAAATTGGTTTCCTGCGCACGAATTTTGGAAAATGCAAAAGGATGCTCAGAAATTATTGAAATTTTGTATGGACGTCTTGCCACAGGTAAGTTAATGATATTCATACTCTATTATGAATTATCGCTTCTCAGAAATTCGAACGAAGGCATCAAAGTCGTGACGTTCAGGATGCGCAAAGTCGGCCACTACCACTTATCAATAACTTTATTACGCGCTCACACAATCCGCATATAACACAAATAGTGGTTATATGCGTGTAATACATCATAACACGTCTAAAATTACATAATGTTTCCACAAGAATTATTTCTTGCAAATTTATGCAGTGTAAATGTTGACGCAAATACGTAGCAGATTCATGCGTAACGATGATCCAATCTAACTCACTATAAACAAGTATCATGTAACGACAGAATCGGAATAAACATACGTGAATGATAGTACGTCATTTATTAATATTAATCGGCTCACAAAAAGCTGAAAATAAATCTCTGGTTATTATTTTGAAATGCTTGGTGGGCGCAGAATTCGTGGCGCACGTCAAACTTGTGGTAACATATTGGGGTCGTATGTCAAATGTCAACAAAGTATATTGAAAATATTGCCTCACATTTACTCGACGACACGACGTACAATCACTAAGACGCAGCCTGTCGGAAAAATAAGGAACAAAAGATAAGACGTGCCATCTGTGATGACCTCAATGGAAAGAAATCAATACTTTCGAATGGCATATAGGGCCAATCAAAAGTCAGTCAGTACTGATTTTGTCTTGGAACAGTCAGCTAGTCCCGATTGAATAGTCGCCATTAAACTACGGTTGTAATTATTTGATTTCGGTCGGTCAGTATCAACATTAATTTGTGCTCTAGAAATAGTGTTCTTCAGGACAATTAACAAGATTAATTACCACCGCTAAATCACGTATCAACGGGTGCTACCTACAGTGAATCTCAGTGTAAGGATGTCTTCTCGGTGACGAGTGAGATTAGAAACAAGTGAAACTCCAATCCAACATAACATGCAAGAATATGTGCGGTTCGCCACATTGAGACATACGACTTCGGTGAAAGGACATTTGCATGCCATGTGTGCTCAGTATAGACATTTGTACGAGTTGGTAACACGTAAATCATATGCAGATATCGCGTATCTGCAGAAGCTGGACCTATGTAATTTTAGAACATTTATACTTTATAACGATGACTGGGGTCACTTAAGTAATTACATGTAGTGTAATGTAAAATTAAATAAATATTTTAATAAAATCTTCTTCGTGTGACAACATATATACTTCCACAATATATATTCAATAACATCATATTTCAGTGATAGGTGATTGGTGTACTTGCAATTACTGAAAAATGTGTCCAATAAAATATCCTTGTAAAGAAATTAAATTGGGTATGAAAGTGAAGCCCAGACTATAATATACTATTTAAATAGGCGGAATCGAATTTTTGAGTGTTTAAAAATTTACAATTAAACATAAAGAGCTCAAGGTGCCCTCACATGCGCACGTCATACGACTGCACTGCGCAACAACGTCTGCGCAGATGCCCCACTAACCTAACCTAACCTAACCCAAACCAACCAAGACGGGGTAATCTGGATCAGTGCAAATTGGTTTCCTGCGCACGAATTTTGGAAAATGCAAATGGATGCTCAGAAATTATTGAAATTTTGTATGGACGTCATGCCACAGGTAAGTTAATGATATTAATACTCTATTATGTATTATCGCTTCTTAGAAATTCGAACGAAGGCATCAAAATCGTGAGGTGGAGGATGCGAAAAGTCGGCCACGACCACTTCTCAATAAAGATATTACGCGCTCACACAATCCCCATATAACACAAATAGTGGTTATATGCGTGTAATACATCATAACACATCTAAAATTACATAATGTTTCCACAAGAATTATTTCTTGCAAAATTTATGCAGTGTATATGTTGACGCAAATACGTAGCAGATTCATGCGTAACGATGACCCAATCTAACTCACTATAAACAAGTATCATGTAACGAAAGAATCGGAATAAACATACGTGAATGATAGTACGTCATTTATTAATATCAATCGGCTCACATAAAAACTGAAAATAAATCTCTGGTACATTATTTTGCAATGCTTGGTGGGCGCGGAATTCGTGGCGCACGTCAAACTTGTGGTAACATATTGGTGTCGTATGTCAAATGTCAACAAGATATATTGAAAATATTGCCTCACATTTACTCGAGGACACGACGTACAATCACAAAGACGCAACCTATCGGAAAAATAAGGAACCAAAGTTAAGACGTGCCATCTGTGATGACCTCAATGGAAAGAAATCAATACTTTCGAATGGCATATAGGGCCAATCAGAAGTCAGTCAGTACTAATTTTGTCTTGGAACAGTCGGCTTGTCCCGATTGAATAGTTTCCATTGTGTCGTATGTCAAATGTGAACAAAGTATATTGAAAATATAGCCTCACATTTATTCGAGGACACGACGTACAATCACAAAGACGAAGCCTGTCGGAAAAATAAGGAATCAAAGATAAGACGTGCAATCTGTGATGACCTCAATGGAAAGAAATCAATACTTTCGAATGGCATATAGGGCCAATCAGAAGTCAGTCAGTACTGATTTTGTCTTGGAAAAGTTGGCTTGTCCCGATTGAATAGTCGCCATTAAACTACGGTTGTAATTATTTGATTTCTGTCGGACAGAATCAACGTAAATTTGTGCTCTAGAAATAGTGTTCTTCGGGACCATTAACAAGATTAATTACCACCGCTAAATCATGTAACAACGGGTGTTACCTACAGTGAATATCAGTGTAAGGATGTCTTCTCGGTGACGAGTGAGAATAGAAACAAGTGAAACTCCAATCCCACATAACATGCAAGAATATGTGCGGTTCGCCACATTGAGAACTACGACTTCGGTGAAAGGACATTTGCATGCCATGTGTGCTCAGTATAGACGTTTGTACGAGTTAGTAACACGTAAATCATATACAGATGTCGCGTATCTGCAGAAGCCGGACCTATGTAATTTGAGAACATTTATTCTTTATAACGATGACTGGGGTCACTTAAGTAATTACATGTAGTGTAATAAAAAAATAAATAAAAATTTTAATAAAATCTTCTTCGTGTGACAACATATATACTTCCACAATGAAATATTCAATAACATCATATTTAAGTGATAGGTGATTGGTGTACTTGCAATTACTGAAAAATGAGTCCAATAAAATATCCTTGTAAAAAAATTAAATTAGGTATGAAAGTGAAGCCCAGAATATAATATACTATTTAAATTGACGGAATCGAATTTTTGATTGTTTAATAATTTACAATTAAACATAACGAGCTCAAGGTGCCCTCACATGCGCACGTCATACGAATGCACTGCGCAACAACGTCTGCGCAGATGCCTCACTAACCTAACCTAACCTAACCTAACCCAAACCAACCAAGACGGGGTAATCTGGATCAGTGCAAATTGGTTTCCTGCGCACGAATTTTGGAAAATGCAAATGGATGCTCAGAAATTATTGAAATTTTGTATGGACGTCATGCCACAGTTAAGTTAATTATATTCATACTCTATTATGTATTATCGCTTCTTAGAAATTCGAACGAAGGCATCAAATTCGTGAGGTGGAGGATGCGCAAAGTCGGCCACGACCACTTCTCAATAACGATATTACGCGCTCACACAATCCCAATATAACACAAATAGTGGTTCATGCGTGTAATACATCATAACACATCTAAAATTACATAATGTTTCCACAAAAATTATTTCTTGCAAAATTTATGCAGTGTAAATGTTGACGCAAATACGTAGCAGATTCATGCGTAACGATGACCCAATCTAACTCACTATAAACAAGTATCATGTAACGAAAGAATCGGAATAAACATACGTGAATGATAGTACGTCATTTATTAATATCAATCGGCTCACAAAAAAAAAAAAAATCTCTGGTTATTATTTTGCGATGCTCGGTGGGCGCAGAATTCGTGGCGCACGTCAAACTTGTGGTAACATATTGGTGTCGTATGTCAAATGTCAACAAAATATATTGAAAATATTGCCTCACATTTACTCGAGGACACGACGTACAATCACAAAGACGCAGCCTGTCGGAAAAATAAGGAACCAAAGATAAGACGTGCCATCTGTGATGACCTCAATGGAAAGAAATCAATACTTTCGAATGGCATATAGGGCCAATCAGAAGTCAGTCAGTACTGATTTTGTCTTGGAACAGTCGGCTTGTCCCGATTGAATAGTGCCATTAAACTACGGTTGTAATTATTTGATTTCGGTCGGTCAGTATCAACGTTAACTTCTGCTCTATAAATAGTGTTCTTCGGGACCATTAACAAGATTAATTACCACCGCTAAATCACGTATCAACGGGTGGTACCTACAGTGAATCTCAGTGTAAGGATGTCTTCTCGTTGACGAGTGAGAATAGAAACAAGTGAAATTCCAATCCAAAATAACATGCAAGAATATGTGCGGTTCGCCACATTGAGACATACGACTTCGGTGAAAGGACATTTGCATGCCATGTGTGCTCAGTATAGACGCTTGTACGAGTTAGTAACACGTAAACCATATACAGATGTCGCGTATCTGCAGAAGCTGGACCTATGAAATTTGAGAACATTTATTCTTTATAACGATGACTGGGGTCACTTAAGTAATTACATGTAGTGTAATGTAAAATTAAATAAATATTTTAATAAAATATTCTTCGTGTGACAACATATATACTTCCACAATGAAATATTCAATAACATCATATTTAAGTGATAGGTGATTGGTGTACTTGCAATTACTGTAAAATGTGTCCAATAAAATATCCTTGTAAAAAAATTAAATTGGGTATGAAAGTGAAGCCCAGAATATAATATACTATTAAAATTGACGGAATCGAATTTTTGAGTGTTTAATAATTTACAATTAAACATAACGAGCTCAAGGTGCCCTCACATGCGCACGTCATACGACTGCACTGCGCAACAACGTCTGCGCAGATGCCTCACTAACCTAACCTAACCTAACCTAACCTAACATAACCCAAACCAACCAAGACGGGGTAATCTGGATCAGTGCAAATTGGTTTCCTGCGCACGAATTTTGGAAAATGCAAATGGATGCTCAGAAATTATTGAAATTTTGTATGGACTTCATGCCACAAGTAAGTTAATGATATTCATACTCTATTATGTATTATCGCTTCTTAGAAATTCGAACGAAGGCATCAAAGTCGTGAGGTGGAGAATGCGCAAAGTCGGCCACGACCACTTATCAATAACGATGTTACGAGCTCACACAATCCCCATATAACACAAATAGTGGTTATATGCGTGTAATACATCATAACACATCTAAAATTACAAAATGTTTCCACAAGAATTATTTCTTGCAAAATTTATGCAGTGTAAATGTTGACGCAAATACGTAGCAGATTCATGCGTAACGATGACCCAATCTAACTCACTATAAACAAGTATCATGTAACGAAAGAATCGGAATAAACATACGTGAATGATAGTACGTCATTAATTAATATCAATCGGCTCACAAAAAAACTGAAAATAAATCTCTGGTTATTATTTTGCAATGCTTGGTGGGCGCAGAATTCGTGGCGCACGTCAAACTTGTGGTAACATATTGGTGTCGTATGTCAAATGTCAACAAAATATATTGAAAATATTGCCTCACATTTACTCGAGGACACGACGTACAATCACAAACACGCAGCCTGTCGGAAAAATAAGGAACCAAAGATAAGACGTGCCATCTGTGATGACCTCAATGGAAAGAAATCAATACTTTCGAATGGCATATAGGGCCAATCAGAAGTCAGTCAGTACTGATTTTGTCTTGGAACAGTCGGCTTGTCCCGATTGAATAGTCGCCATTAAACTAAGGTTGTAATTATTTGATTTCGGTCGGTCAGTATCAACGTAAATTTGTGCTCTAGAAATACTGTTCTTCGGGACCATTAACAAGATTAATTATCACCGCTAAATCAAGTATCAACGGGTGCTACCTACAGTGAATCTCAGTGTAAGGATGTCTTCTCGGTGACGTGTGAGAATAGAAACAAGAGAAATTCCAATTCAACATAACATGCAAGAATATGTGCGGTTCGCCACATTGAGACATACGACTACGGTGAAAGGACATTTGCATGCCATGTGTGCTCAGTAAAGACGTTTGTACGAGTTAGTAACACGTAAATCATATACAGATGTCGCGTATCTGCAGAAGCCGGACCTATGTAATTTGAGAACATTTATTCTTTATAACGATGACTGGGGTCACTTAAGTAATTACTTGTAGTGTAATGTAAAATTAAATAAATATTTTAATAAATTCTTCTTCGTGTGACAACATATATACTTCCAGAATGAAATATACAATAACATCATATTTAAGTGATAGGTGATTGGTGTACTTGAAATTACTGAAAATATGTGTCCAATAAAATATCCTTGTAAAAAAATTAAATTGGGTATGAAAGTGAAGCCCAGAATATAATATACTATTAAAATTGACGGAATCGAATTTTTGAGTGTTTAATAATTTACAATTAAACATAACGAGCTCAAGGTGCCCTCACATGCGCACGTCATACGACTGCACTGCGCAACAACGTCTGCGCAGAAGCCCCACTAACCTAACATAACCTAACCTAACCTAACCTAACCTAACCCAAACCAACCAAGACGGGGTAATCTGGATCAGTGCAAATTGGTTTCCTGCGCACGAATTTTGGAAAATGCAAATGGATGCTCAGAAATTATTGAAATTTTGTATGGACGACATGCCACAGGTAAGTTAATGATAATCATACTCTATTATGTCTTATCGCTTTTTAGAAATTTGCACGAAGGCATCAAAGTCGTGAGGTGGAGGATGCCCAAAGTCGGCCACGACCACTTATCAATAACGATATTACGCGCTCACACAATCCCCCTATAACACAAATAGTGCTTATATGCGTGTAATACATCAAAACACGTCTAAAATTACATAATGTTTCCACAAGAATTATTTCTTGCAAAATTTATGCAGTGTAAATGTTGACGCAAATACGTAGCAGATTCATGCGTAACGATGACCCAATCTAACTCACTATAAACAAGTATCATGTAACGAAAGAATCGGAATATACATACGTGAATGATAGTACGTCATTTATTAATATCAATCGGCTCACAAAAAAAAAATAAATCTCTGGTTATTATTTTGCGATGCTCGGTGGGCGCAGAATTCGTGGCGCACGTCAAACTTGTGGTAACATATTGGTGTCGTATGTCAAATGTCAACAAAATATATTGAAAATATTGCCTCACATTTACTCGAGGACACGACGTACAATCACAAAGACGCAGCCTGTCGGAAAAATAAGGAACCAAAGATAAGACGTGCCATCTGTGATGACCTCAATGGAAAGAAATCAATACTTTCGAATGGCATATAGGGCCAATCAGAAGTCAGTCAGTACTGATTTTGTCTTGGAACAGTCGGCTTGTCCCGATTGAATAGTGCCATTAAACTACGGTTGTAATTATTTGATTTCGGTCGGTCAGTATCAACGTTAACTTCTGCTCTATAAATAGTGTTCTTCGGGACCATTAACAAGATTAATTACCACCGCTAAATCACGTATCAACGGGTGGTACCTACAGTGAATCTCAGTGTAAGGATGTCTTCTCGGTGACGTGTGAGTATAGAAACAAGAGAAATTCCAATTCAACATAACATGCAAGAATATGTGCGGTTCGCCACATTGAGACATACGACTACGGTGAAAGGACATTTGCATGCCATGTGTGCTCAGTAAAGACGTTTGTACGAGTTAGTAACACGTAAATCATATACAGAAGTCGCGTATCTGCAGAAGCCGGACCTATGTAATTTGAGAACATTTATTCTTTATAACGATGACTGGGGTCACTTAAGTAATTACATGTAGTGTAATGTAAAATTAAATAAATATTTTAATAAATTCTTCTTCGTGTGACAACATATATACTTCCAGAATGAAATATACAATAACATCATATTTAAGTGATAGGTGATTGGTGTACTTGCAATTACTGTAAAATGTGTCCAATAAAATAACCTTGTAAAAAAATTAAATTGGGTATGAAAGTGAAGCCCAGAATATAATATACTATTAAAATTGACGGAATCGAATTTTTGAGTGTTTAATAATTTACAATTAAACATAACGAGCTCAAGGTGCCCTCACATGCGCACGTCATACGACTGCACTGCGCAACAACGTCTGCGCAGATGCCTCACTAACCTAACCTAACCTAACCTAACCTAACATAACCCAAACCAACCAAGACGGGGTAATCTGGATCAGTGCAAATTGGTTTCCTGCGCACGAATTTTGGAAAATGCAAATGGATGCTCAGAAATTATTGAAATTTTGTATGGACTTCATGCCACAAGTAAGTTAATGATATTCATACTCTATTATGTATTATCGCTTCTTAGAAATTCGAACGAAGGCATCAAAGTCGTGAGGTGGAGAATGCGCAAAGTCGGCCACGACCACTTATCAATAACGATGTTACGAGCTCACACAATCCCCATATAACACAAATAGTGGTTATATGCGTGTAATACATCATAACACATCTAAAATTACAAAATGTTTCCACAAGAATTATTTCTTGCAAAATTTATGCAGTGTAAATGTTGACGCAAATACGTAGCAGATTCATGCGTAACGATGACCCAATCTAACTCACTATAAACAAGTATCATGTAACGAAAGAATCGGAATAAACATACGTGAATGATAGTACGCCATTAATTAATATCAATCGGCTCACAAAAAAACTGAAAATAAATCTCTGGTTATTATTTTGCAATGCTTGGTGGGCGCAGAATTCGTGGCGCACGTCAAACTTGTGGTAACATATTGGTGTCGTATGTCAAATGTCAACAAAATATATTGAAAATATTGCCTCACATTTACTCGAGGACACGACGTACAATCACAAAGACGCAGCCTGTCGGAAAAATAAGTAACCAAAGATAAGACGTGCCATCTGTGATGACCTCAATGGAAAGAAATCAATACTTTCGAATGGCATATAGGGCCAATCAGAAGTCAGTCAGTACTGATTTTGTCTTGGAACAGTCGGCTTGTCCCGATTGAATAGTCGCCATTAAACTAAGGTTGTAATTATTTGATTTCGGTCGGTCAGTATCAACGTAAATTTGTGCTCTAGAAATACTGTTCTTCGGGACCATTAACAAGATTAATTATCACCGCTAAATCAAGTATCAACGGGTGCTACCTACAGTGAATCTCAGTGTAAGGATGTCTTCTCGGTGACGTGTGAGTATAGAAACAAGAGAAATTCCAATTCAACATAACATGCAAGAATATGTGCGGTTCGCCACATTGAGACATACGACTACGGTGAAAGGACATTTGCATGCCATGTGTGCTCAGTAAAGACGTTTGTACGAGTTAGTAACACGTAAATCATATACAGAAGTCGCGTATCTGCAGATGCCGGACCTATGTAATTTGAGAACATTTATTCTTTATAACGATGACTGGGGTCACTTAAGTAATTACATGTAGTGTAATGTAAAATTAAATAAATATTTTAATAAATTCTTCTTCGTGTGACAACATATATACTTCCAGAATGAAATATACAATAACATCATATTTAAGTGATAGGTGATTGGTGTACTTGAAATTACTGAAAATATGTGTCCAATAAAATATCCTTGTAAAAAAATTAAATTGGGTATGAAAGTGAAGCCCAGAATATAATATACTATTAAAATTGACGGAATCGAATTTTTGAGTGTTTAATAATTTACAATTAAACATAACGAGCTCAAGGTGCCCTCACATGCGCACGTCATACGACTGCACTGCGCAACAACGTCTGCGCAGGTGCCCCACTAACCTAACATAACCTAACCTAACCTAACCTAACCTAACCCAAACCAACCAAGACGGGGTAATCTGGATCAGTACAAATTGGTTTCCTGCGCACGAATTTTGGAAAATGCAAATGGATGCTCAGAAATTATTGAAATTTTGTATGGACGACATGCCACAGGTAAGTTAATGATAATCATACTCTATTATGTCTTATCGCTTTTTAGAAATTTGCACGAAGGCATCAAAGTCGTGAGGTGGAGGATGCCCAAAGTCGGCCACGACCACTTATCAATAACGATATTACGCGCTCACACAATCCCCCTATAACACAAATAGTGCTTATATGCGTGTAATACATCAAAACACGTCTAAAATTACATAATGTTTCCACAAGAATTATTTCTTGCAAAATGTATGCAGTGTAGATGTTGACACAAATACGTAGCAGATCCATGCGTAACGATGACCCAATCTAACTCACTATATATAAGTATCATGTAACGAAAGAATCGGAATAAACATACGTGAATGATAGTACGTCATTTATGAATATAAATCGACTCACAAAAAACTGAAAATAAATCTCTTGTACATTATTTTGCAATGCTTGGTGGACGCGGAATTCGTGGCTCACGTCTAACTTGTGGTAACATATTGGTGTCGTATGTCAAATGTCAACAAAATATAATGAAAATATAGCCTCAGATTTACTCGAGGACACGACGTACTATCACAAAGACGCAGCATGTCGGAAAAATAAGGAAACAAAGATAACACGTGCCATCTGTGATGACCTCAATGGAAAGAAATCAATACTTTCGAATGGCATATAGGACCAATCACAAGTCAGTCAGTACTGATTTTGTCTTGGAACAGTCGGCTTGTCCCGATTGAATAGTCGCCATTAAACTAAGGTTGTAATTATTTGATTTCGGTCGGTCAGTATCAACGTAAATTTGTGCTCTAGAAATACTGTCTTCGGGACCATTAACAAGATTAATTATCACCGCTAAATCAAGTATCAACGGGTGCTACCTACAGTGAATCTCAGTGTAAGGATGTCTTCTCGGTGACGTGTGAGAATAGAAACAAAAGAAACACCAATTCAACATCACATGCAAGAATATGTGCGGTTCGCCACATTGAGACATACGACTTCGGTGAAAGGACAATTGCATGCCATGTGTGCTCAGTAAAGACGTTTGTACGAGTTAGTAACACGTAAATCATATACAGAAGTCGCGTATCTGCAGAAGCCGGACCTATGTAATTTGAGAACATTTATTCTTTATAAGGATGACTGGGGTCACTTAAGTAATTACATGTAGTGTAATGTAAAATTAAATAAATATTTTAATAAATTCTTCTTCGTGTGACAACATATATACTTCCAGAATGAAATATACAATAACATCATATTTAAGTGATAGGTGATTGGTGTACTTGTAATTACTAAAAATATGTGTCCAATAAAATATCCTTGTAAAAAATTAAATTGGGTATGATAGTGAAGCCCAGAATATAATATACTATTAAATTTGACGGAATCGAATTTTTGAGTGTTTAATAATTTACAATTAAACATAACGAGCTCAAGGTGCCCTCACATGCGCACGTCATACGACTGCACTGCGCAACAACGTCTGCGCAGGTGCCCCACTAACCTAACCTAACCTAACCTAACCTAACCCAAACCAACCAAGACGGGGTAATCTGGATCATTGCAAATTGGTTTCCTGCGCACGAATTTTGGAAAATGCAAATGGATGCTCAGAAATTATTGAAATTTTGTATGGACGACATGCCACAGGTAAGTTAATGATATTCATACTCTATTATGTCTTATCGCTTTTTAGAAATTCGCACGAAGGCATCAAATTCGTGAGGTGGAGGATGCGCAAAGTCGGCCACAACCACTTATCAATAACGATATTACGCGCTCACACAACCCCCCTATAACACAAATAGTGCTTATATGCGTGTAATACATCAAAACACGTCTAAAATTACATAATGTTTCCACAATAATTATTTCTTGCAAAATGTATGCAGTGTAGATGTTGACACAAATACGGAGCAGATCCATGCGTAACGATGACCCAATCTAACTCACTATATATAAGCATCATGTAACGAAAGAATCGGAATAAACATACGTGAATGATAGTACGTCATTTATTAATATAAATCGACTCACAAAAAACTGAAAATAAATCTCTGGTACATTATTTTGCAATGCTTGGTGGGCGCGGAATTCGTGGCGCACGTCAAACTTGTGGTAACATATTGGTGTCGTATGTCAAATGTCAACAAAATATAATGAAAATATTGCCTCAGACTTACTCGAGGACACGACGTACTATCACAAAGACGCAGCCTGTCGGAAAAATAAGGAACCAAAGATAAGACGTGCCATCTGTGATGACCTCAATGGAAAGAAATCAATACTTTCGAATGGCATACAGGACCAATCAGAAGTCAGTCAGTACTGATTTTGTTTGGAACAGTCGGCTTGTCCCGATTGAATAGTCGCCATTAAACTACGGTTGTAATTATTTGATTTCGGTCGGTCAGTATCAACGTAAATTTGTGCTCTAGAAATACTTTTCTTCGGGACCATTAACAAGATTAATTATCACCGCTAAATCAAGTATCAACGGGTGCTACCTACAGTGAATCTCAGTGTAAGGATGTCTTCTCGGTGACGTGTGAGAATAGAAACAAAAGAAACACCAATTCAACATAACATGCAAGAATATGTGCGGTTCGCCACATTGAGACATACGACTTCGGTGAAAAGACAATTGCATGCCATGTGTGCTCAGTAAAGACGTTTGTACGAGTTAGTAACACGTAAATCATATACAGAAGTCGCGTATCTGCAGAAGCCGGACCTATGTAATTTAAGAACATTTATTCTTTATAACGATGACTGGGGTCACTTAAGTAATTACATGTAGTGTAATGTAAAATTAAATAAATATTTTAATAAATTCTTCTTCGTGTGACAACATATATACTTCCAGAATGAAATATACAATAATATCATATTTAAGTGATAGGTGATTGGTGTACTTGTAATTACTAAAAATATGTGTCCAATAAAATATCCTTGTAAAAAAATTAAATTGGGTATGAAAGTGAAGCCCAGAATATAATATACTATTAAAATTGACGGAATCGAATTTTTGAGTGTTTAATAATTTACAATTAAACATAACGAGCTCAAGGTGCCCTCACATGCGCACGTCATACGACTGCACTGCGCAACAACGTCTGCGCAGGTGCCCCACTAACCTAACCTAACCTAACCTAAACCAAACCAACCAAGACGGGGTAATCTGGATCAGTGCTTATTGGTTTCCTGCGCACGAATTTTGGAAAATGCAAATGGATGCTCAGAAATTATTGAAATTTTGTATGGACGACATGCCACAGGTAAGTTAATGATATTCATACTCTATTATGTCTTATCGCTTTTTAGAAATTCGCACGAAGGCATCAAAGTCCTGAGGTGGAGGATGCGCAAAGTCGGCCACGACCACTTATCAATAACGATATTACGCGCTCACACAATCCCCCTATACACAAATAGTGCTTATATGCGTGTAATACATCAAAACACGTCTAAAATTACATAATGTTTCCACAAGAATTATTTCTTGCAAAATGTATGCAGTGTAGATGTTGACACAAATACGTAGCAGATCCATGCGTAACGATGACCCAATCTAACTCACTATATATAAGTATCATGTAACGAAAGAATCGGAATAAAC
This sequence comes from Zootermopsis nevadensis, assembly GCF_977971745.1. Lineage (NCBI taxonomy): Eukaryota > Metazoa > Arthropoda > Insecta > Blattodea > Termopsidae > Zootermopsis > Zootermopsis nevadensis. The sequence continues at coordinate 3,325,114 of NW_028259145.1, forward strand.
ATACGTGAATGATAGTACGTCATTTATTAATATAAATCGACTCACAAAAAACTGAAAATAAATCTCTGGTACATTATTTTGCAATGCTTGGTGGGCGCGGAATTCATGGCGCACGTCAAACTTGTGGTAACATATTGGTGTCGTATGTCAAATGTCAACAAAATATAATGAAAATATTGCCTCAGATTTACTCGAGGACACGACGTACTATCACAAAGACGCAGCCTGTCGGAAAAATAAGGAACCAAAGATAAGACGTGCCATCTGTGATGACCTCAATGGAAAGAAATCAATACTTTCGAATGGCATATAGGACCAATCAGAAGTCAGTCAGAACTGATTTTGTCTTGGAACAGTCGGCTTGTCGTGATTGAATAGTCGCCATTGAACTAAACATGCAATTATTTGTTTTCGGTCGGTCAGTATCAACGTAAATTTGTGCTCTAGAAATACTGTTCTTCGGGACCATTAACAAGATAAATTATCACCGCTAAATCAAGTATCAACGGGTGCTACCTACAGTGAATCTCAGTGTAAGGATGTCTTCTCGGTGACGTGTGAGAATAGAAACAAGAGAAACACCAATTCAACATAACATGCAAGAAAATGTGCGGTTCGCCACATTGAGACATACGACTTCGGTGAAAGGACATTTGCATGCCATGTGTGCTCAGTAAAGACGTTTGTACGAGTTAGTAACACGTAAATCATATACAGAAGTCGCGTATCTGCAGAAGCCGGACCTATGTAATTTAAGAACATTTATTCTTTATAACGATGACTGGGGTCACTTAAGTAATTACATGTAGTGTAATGTAAAATTAAATAAATATTTCAATAAATTCTTCTTCGTGTGACAACATATATACTTCCAGAATGAAATATACAATAACATTATATTTAAGTGATAGGTGATTGGTGTACTTGAAATTACTGAAAATATGTGTCCAATAAAATATCCTTGTAAAAAACTTAAATTGGGTATGAAAGTGAAGCCCAGAATATAATATACTATTAAAATTGACGGAATCGAATTTTTGAGTGTTTAATAATTTACAATTAAACATAACGAGCTCAAGGTGCCCTCACATGCGCACGTCATACGACTGCACTGCGCAACAACGTCTGCGCAGGTGCCCCACTAACCTAACCTAACCTAACCTAACCTAACCTAACCCAAACCAACCAAGACGGGGTAATCTGGATCAGTGCAAATTGGTTTCCTGCGAACGAATTTTGGAAAATGCAAATGGATGCTCAGAAATTATTGAAATTTTGTATGGACGACATGCCACAGGTAAGTTAATGATATTCATACTCTATTATGTCTTATCGCTTTTTAGAAATTCGCACGAAGGCATCAAAGTCGTGAGGTGGAGGATGCGCAAAGTCGGCCACGACCACTTATCAATAACGATATTACGCGCTCACACAATCCCCCTATAACACAAATAGTGCTTATATGCGTGTAATACATCAAAACACGTCTAAAATTACATAATGTTTCCACAAGAATTATTTCTTGCAAAATGTATGCAGTGTAGATGTTGACACAAATACGTAGCAGATCCATGCGTAACGATGACCCAATCTAAATCACTATATATAAGTATCATGTAACGAAAGAATCGGAATAAACATACGTGAATGATAGTACGTCATTTATGAATATAAATCGACTCACAAAAAACTGAAAATAAATCTCTTGTACACTATTTTGCAATGCTTGGTGGGCGCGGAATTCGTGGCGCACGTCAAACTTGTGGTAACATATTGGTGTCGTATGTCAAATGTCAACAAAATATAATGAAAATATTGCCTCAGATTTACTCGAGGACACGACGTATTATCACAAAGACGCAGCCTGTCGGAAAAATAAGGAACCAAAGATAAGACGTGCCATCTGTGATGACCTCAATGGAAAGAAATCAATACTTTCGAATGGCATATAGGACCAATCAGAAGTCAGTCAGTACTGATTTTGTCTTGGAACAGTCGGCTTGTCCCGATTGAATAGTCGACATTAAAATAAGGTTGTAATTATTTGATTTCGGTCGGTCAGTATCAACGTAAATTTGTGCTCTAGAAATACTGTTCTTCGGGACCATTAACAAGATTAATTATCACCGCTAAATCAAGTATCAACGGGTGCTACCTACAGTGAATCTCAGTGTAAGGATGTCTTCTCGGTGACGTGTGAGAATAGAAACAAGAGAAACACCAATTCAACATAACATGCAAGAAAATGTGTGGTTCGCCACATTGAGACATACGACTTCGGTGAAAGGACATTTGCATGCCATGTGTGCTCAGTAAAGATGTTTGTACGAGTTAGTAACACGTAAATCATATACAGAAGTCGCGTATCTGCAGAAGCTGGACCTATGTAATTTAAGAACATTTATTCTTTATAACGATGACTGGGGTTACTTAAGTAATTACATGTAGTGTAATGTAAAATTAAATAAATATTTTAATAAATTCTTCTTCGTGTGACAACATATATACTTCCAGAATGAAATATACAATAACATCATATTTAAGTGATAGGTGATTGGTGTACTTGAAATTACTGAAAATATGTGTCCAATAAAATATCCTTGTAAAAAAATTAAATTGGGTATGAAAGTGAAGCCCAGAATATAATATACTATTAAAATTGACGGAATCGAATTTTTGAGTGTTTAATAATTTACAATTAAACATAACGAGCTCAAGGTGCCCTCACATGCGCACGTCATACGACTGCACTGCGCAACAACGTCTGCGCAGGTGCCCCACTAACCTAACCTAACCTAACCTAACCTAACCCAAACCAACCAAGACGGGGTAATCTGGATCATTGCAAATTGGTTTCCTGCGCACGAATTTTGGAAAATGCAAATGGATGCTCAGAAATTATTGAAATTTTGTATGGACGACATGCCACAGGTAAGTTAATGATATTCATACTCTATTATGTCTTATCGCTTTTTAGAAATTCGCACGAAGGCATCAAATTCGTGAGGTGGAGGATGCGCAAAGTCGGCCACAACCACTTATCAATAACGATATTACGCGCTCACACAACCCCCCTATAACACAAATAGTGCTTATATGCGTGTAATACATCAAAACACGTCTAAAATTACATAATGTTTCCACAATAATTATTTCTTGCAAAATGTATGCAGTGTAGATGTTGACACAAATACGGAGCAGATCCATGCGTAACGATGACCCAATCTAACTCACTATATATAAGTATCATGTAACGAAAGAATCGGAATAAACATACGTGAATGATAGTACGTCATTTATTAATATAAATCGACTCACAAAAAACTGAAAATAAATCTCTGGTACATTATTTTGCAATGCTTGGTGGGCGCGGAATTCGTGGCGCACGTCAAACTTGTGGTAACATATTGGTGTCGTATGTCAAATGTCAACAAAATATAATGAAAATATTGCCTCAGACTTACTCGAGGACACGACGTACTATCACAAAGACGCAGCCTGTCGGAAAAATAAGGAACCAAAGATAAGACGTGCCATCTGTGATGACCTCAATGGAAAGAAATCAATACTTTCGAATGGCATATAGGACCAATCAGAAGTCAGTCAGAACTGATTTTGTCTTGGAACAGTCGGCTTGTCGTGATTGAATAGTCGCCATTGAACTAAACATGCAATTATTTGTTTTCGGTCGGTCAGTATCAACGTAAATTTGTGCTCTAGAAATACTGTTCTTCGGGACCATTAACAAGATAAATTATCACCGCTAAATCAAGTATCAACGGGTGCTACCTACAGTGAATCTCAGTGTAAGGATGTCTTCTCGGTGACGTGTGAGAATAGAAACAAGAGAAACACCAATTCAACATAACATGCAAGAAAATGTGCGGTTCGCCACATTGAGACATACGACTTCGGTGAAAGGACATTTGCATGCCATGTGTGCTCAGTAAAGACGTTTGTACGAGTTAGTAACACGTAAATCATATACAGAAGTCGCGTATCTGCAGAAGCCGGACCTATGTAATTTAAGAACATTTATTCTTTATAACGATGACTGGGGTCACTTAAGTAATTACATGTAGTGTAATGTAAAATTAAATAAATATTTCAATAAATTCTTCTTCGTGTGACAACATATATACTTCCAGAATGAAATATACAATAACATCATATTTAAGTGATAGGTGATTGGTGTACTTGAAATTACTGAAAATATGTGTCCAATAAAATATCCTTGTAAAAAACTTAAATTGGGTATGAAAGTGAAGCCCAGAATATAATATACTATTAAAATTGACGGAATCGAATTTTTGAGTGTTTAATAATTTACAATTAAACATAACGAGCTCAAGGTGCCCTCACATGCGCACGTCATACGACCGCACTGCGCAACAACGTCTGCGCAGGTGCCCCACTAACCTAACCTAACCTAACCTAAACCAAACCAACCAAGACGGGGTAATCTGGATCAGTGCAAATTGGTTTCCTGCGCACGAATTTTGGAAAATGCAAATGGATGCTCAGAAATTATTGAAATTTTGTATGGACGACATGCCACAGGTAAGTTAATGATATTCATACTCTATTATGTCTTATCGCTTTTTAGAAATTCGCACGAAGGCATCAAAGTCGTGAGGTGGAGGATGCCCAAAGTCGGCCACGACCACTTATCAATAACGATATTACGCGCTCACACAATCCCCCTATACACAAATAGTGCTTATATGCGTGTAATACATCAAAACACGTCTAAAATTACATAATGTTTCCACAAGAATTATTTCTTGCAAAATGTATGCAGTGTAGATGTTGACACAAATACGTAGCAGATCCATGCGTAACGATGACCCAATCTAACTCACTATATATAAGTATCATGTAACGAAAGAATCGGAATAAACATACGTGAATGATAGTACGTCATTTATTAATATAAATCGACTCACAAAAACTGAAAATAAATCTCTGGTACATTATTTTGCAATGCTTGGTGGGCGCGGAATTCATGGCGCACGTCAAACTTGTGGTAACATATTGGTGTCGTATGTCAAATGTCAACAAAATATAATGAAAATATTGCCTCAGATTTACTCGAGGACACGACGTACTATCACAAAGACGCAGCCTGTCGGAAAAATAAGGAACCAAAGATAAGACGTGCCATCTGTGATGACCTCAATGGAAAGAAATCAATACTTTCGAATGGCATATAGGACCAATCAGAAGTCAGTCAGAACTGATTTTGTCTTTGAACAGTCGGCTTGTCGTGATTGAATAGTCGCCATTGAACTAAACATGCAATTATTTGTTTTCGGTCGGTCAGTATCAACGTAAATTTGTGCTCTAGAAATACTGTTCTTCGGGACCATTAACAAGATAAATTATCACCGCTAAATCAAGTATCAACGGGTGCTACCTACAGTGAATCTCAGTGTAAGGATGTCTTCTCGGTGACGTGTGAGAATAGAAACAAGAGAAACACCAATTCAACATAACATGCAAGAAAATGTGCGGTTCGCCACATTGAGACATACGACTTCGGTGAAAGGACATTTGCATGCCATGTGTGCTCAGTAAAGACGTTTGTACGAGTTAGTAACACGTAAATCATATACAGAAGTCGCGTATCTGCAGAAGCCGGACCTATGTAATTTAAGAACATTTATTCTTTATAACGATGACTGGGGTCACTTAAGTAATTACATGTAGTGTAATGTAAAATTAAATAAATATTTCAATAAATTCTTCTTCGTGTGACAACATATATACTTCCAGAATGAAATATACAATAACATCATATTTAAGTGATAGGTGATTGGTGTACTTGAAATTACTGAAAATATGTGTCCAATAAAATATCCTTGTAAAAAACTTAAATTGGGTATGAAAGTGAAGCCCAGAATATAATATACTATTAAAATTGACGGAATCGAATTTTTGAGTGTTTAATAATTTACAATTAAACATAACGAGCTCAAGGTGCCCTCACATGCGCACGTCATACGACTGCACTGCGCAACAACGTCTGCGCAGGTGCCCCACTAACCTAACCTAACCTAACCTAACCTAACCTAACCCAAACCAACCAAGACGGGGTAATCTGGATCAGTGCAAATTGGTTTCCTGCGAACGAATTTTGGAAAATGCAAATGGATGCTCAGAAATTATTGAAATTTTGTATAGACGACATGCCACAGGTAAGTTAATGATATTCATACTCTATTATGTCTTATCGCTTTTTAGAAATTCGCACGAAGGCATCAAAGTCGTGAGGTGGAGGATGCGCAAAGTCGGCCACGACCACTTATCAATAACGATATTACGCGCTCACACAATCCCCCTATAACACAAATAGTGCTTATATGCGTGTAATACATCAAAACACGTCTAAAATTACATAATGTTTCCACAAGAATTATTTCTTGCAAAATGTATGCAGTGTAGATGTTGACACAAATACGTAGCAGATCCATGCGTAACGATGACCCAATCTAAATCACTATATATAAGTATCATGTAACGAAAGAATCGGAATAAACATACGTGAATGATAGTACGTCATTTATGAATATAAATCGACTCACAAAAAACTGAAAATAAATCTCTTGTACACTATTTTGCAATGCTTGGTGGGCGCGGAATTCGTGGCGCACGTCAAACTTGTGGTAACATATTGGTGTCGTATGTCAAATGTCAACAAAATATAATGAAAATATTGCCTCAGATTTACTCGAGGACACGACGTATTATCACAAAGACGCAGCCTGTCGGAAAAATAAGGAACCAAAGATAAGACGTGCCATCTGTGATGACCTCAATGGAAAGAAATCAATACTTTCGAATGGCATATAGGAGCAATCAGAAGTCAGTCAGTACTGATTTTGTCTTGGAACAGTCGGCTTGTCCCGATTGAATAGTCGACATTAAAATAAGGTTGTAATTATTTGATTTCGGTCGGTCAGTATCAACGTAAATTTGTGCTCTAGAAATACTGTTCTTCGGGACCATTAACAAGATTAATTATCACCGCTAAATCAAGTATCAACGGGTGCTACCTACAGTGAATCTCAGTGTAAGGATGTCTTCTCGGTGACGTGTGAGAATAGAAAAAAGAGAAACACCAATTCAACATAACATGCAAGAAAATGTGCGGTTCGCCACATTGAGACATACGACTTCGGTGAAAGGACATTTGCATGCCATGTGTGCTCAGTAAAGACGTTTGTACGAGTTAGTAACACGTAAATCATATACAGAAGTCGCGTATCTGCAGAAGCTGGACCTATGTAATTTAAGAACATTTATTCTTTATAACGATGACTGGGGTTACTTAAGTAATTACATGTAGTGTAATGTAAAATTAAATAAATATTTTAATAAATTCTTCTTCGTGTGACAACATATATACTTCCAGAATGAAATATACAATAACATCATATTTAAGTGATAGGTGATTGGTGTACTTGAAATTACTGAAAATATGTGTCCAATAAAATATCCTTGTAAAAAAATTAAATTGGGTATGAAAGTGAAGCCCAGAATATAATATACTATTAAAATTGACGGAATCGAATTTTTGAGTCTTTAATAATTTACAATTAAACATAACGAGCTCAAGGTGCCCTCACATGCGCACGTCATACGACTGCACTGCGCAACAACGTCTGCGCAGGTGCCCCACTAACCTAACCTAACCTAACCTAACCTAACCTAACCTAACCCAAACCAACCAAGACGGGGTAATCTGGATCAGTGCAAATTGGTTTCCTGCGCACGAATTTTGGAAAATGCAAATGGATGCTCAAAAATTATTGAAATTTTGTATGCACGTCATGCCACAGGTAAGTTAATGATATTCATACTCTATTTTGTCTTATCGCTTTTTAGAAATTCGCACGAAGGCATCAAAGTCGTGAGGTGGAGGTTGCGCAAAGTCGGCCACGACCACTTATCAATAACGATATTACGAGCTCACACAATCCCCTTATAACACAAATAGTGCTTATATGCGTGTAATACATCATAACACGTCTAAAATTACATAATGTTTCCACAAGAATTATTTCTTGCAAAATGTATGCAGTGTAGATGTTGACACAAATACGTAGCAGATCCATGCGTAACGATGACCCAATCTAACTCACTATATATAAGTATCATGTAACGAAAGAATCGGAATAAACATACGTGAATGATAGTACGTCATTTATTAATATAAAT